>NW_012267264.1:13923820-13956257 GCF_000151885.1 Dipodomys ordii
GGAGGAAGGGGGAGGGGGAGGAGGGGGAGGAGGAGGGAGAAGAGGAAGGGAGAAGAGGAAGAAGAAGAGGAGGAAGAGGAAGAGGAAACTCTCACTTTATGCTTTAGTCAATTATGTTTTCTTTTTTACTTTTAAGTTTTCTTTTATCGTAAAGATGCTGTACAGAGGGGTTACAGTTACATGAGTAAGGCAATGACTACAGTACTTGTTACCCCTTCCCTTCCTCGTTGTTGTCCCACTATCCCTTCCCTCTCCCAGCTCCCACACTCCTCCCCCCCCCACCCGAAGTTGTAAAGTTTGTTTCCAATATACTGTCCTGTGGGCATCATGGTTGCATTAGGTCATCCAGTGTCCTTGTTTCAGCGTTTTGTTATTCCCCTTCTCCCCAGATTAGACAAATGTATATACAAGATGCAGGGTACCAAAATCAAGTACAGTGACAACAGGGGATGTGCCATAGGGGGAAGAACATACAAAGAAACAAACAAAAAAGAAATCACATAGAACATATAAAACAATAACAATAAAGACAGACCTCTTATGTCCGTATCTTTGGGTTCATTCTAATCAGCATCATCTTATATGTACATATATACATTGGTTTTGAGCTTTTCAGCTTATCTGGTAAGATTATCATCATTGTGTACTAATCAATGCAAATAAGGGAAATTTCTTTGGGACTGGCTTACTTCACTTAATATGATTTTTCCAAGGCATTCCATTTCCTAATAAATGGGGCTATGTCATTAATTCTGATGGAAATATAAAATTCCATTGTACATATACACCACATTTTCTTTATCCACTCATCTATGGAGGGGCATCTGGGTTGGTTCCATATCTTATCTATGTGAATAATGCTGTGATAAACATAAGTGTGCTGATAGTTTTAGTATGTCTTTGTTTGTGATCATTTGGGTAAATACCAAAAGTGGGATTGCTGGGACATAGGAGAGCTCTATGTGGAGCTTTTCGAGGAAACTCCATACTGCTTTCTAGAATGGTCAAACAAGTTTACACTCCCACCAACAATGCAGTAAGGTTCCCTTTTGGATACATCCCCTCCAGCCTCTGTGGTTATTAGAGTTCTTGATTATAGTCATTCTAACTGGGGTGAGATGGAATCTCAATATTGTTTTGATTTGCATTTCTTTTATGGCTAGAGAAGTTGAGTATTTCTTCATGTGTCTACTGGCCATTCTTATTTCCTCTTCAGAGAAGTTCTTCTTTAAATCTTTAGCCCACTTAATAATCCGGCAGTTGTTTCTTTGAGAATTTGTTGTTGAGGGATTTCATTTTTTGAATTCTAAGTATATTTTAGATACGAGACCATTGACTGTTGTATGGCTAGTGAAGATCTCCCAATCAGTGAGCTTTCTATTGATATTCCTAGCTATGTCCTTTGCCATGCAGAAGCTCTGCAGTTTCAGGAAATCCCATTTGTCCAACCTTTCTTTGATTTGTTGTGTTTCTGGGTCTTTGTTTAGAAAATTTCGGCCTATGCCATGAAGCCCTAGAGTTTCTCCCATTCCTTCCTGTAATGTTTTCAAGGTGTCTGCTTTGGCTTTGAGATCTTTGATTCATTTGGATTTGCTGAATCTTGTTTTCTTCTGTGGTGATGTTTCCATTCTCATCTCTGAGTTTGTTTATTTGTATGTGTGTGTGTGTGTGTGTGTTTTGGTGGGGGGTAAGATTTGCTAAGGGTCTATCAATTTTGTTAATTTTTTTGAAGGATCAATTCTTTGTTTTGTTGATTTTTTTCTATATTTTTTACTCTAATTCATTTAATTCTGATTTTATTTTAATAATTTGTTTCTATCTGTTGGATTGAGGTTTGGCTTTGCTGTGTTCCGAGGAGCTGATAATTTGTATGTTCATTTTTGTTAAATATCATGAACATTTGAATTTCCTTTCTATCTCTTCCATGACCCACTTGTGGTCATGAACAACAGTGTGTTGTTAAGTCTCCATGTGTTACAGGATTTTCTTTGGTGACATTTAGTGTTGAAGTCTAATTTTATTCCTTGTGGTCTGGGAGAATGCAAGGTATAACTTCAATGTTTCTGAATTTGGACAGATTTTCTTTGTGACCTAAAATGCTGTCTGTTTTGGAGAATGTTCCATGTGCTGCTGAAAAGAATGTGCATTTTGTTGCTGATGCATGAAATATTCTATAGAGGTCTGCTAAGTCTAGTTAGTATATACAATTGTTTAGATGTTCTGATTCTCTGTTGAGTTTTTGCTGAGTTGATCTATCCAGCAGGGAAAGTGGTGTGTTAAATTCACCAAAAATCAATGTCTTTGGATATATGTGTGATATTAGGGAAAGTAGTGTTTTTTGGATAAATTTGGGTGTCCCAGTATTTGGTAATTAGATATTTAGGATTGTTATACCCTCCTGTAGGAGAGACCCTTTTATTAGCACGTAATGTCCTTCTTTATCTCTTCACTCTAATTTTAATTTGAAATTTATTTTATCTAATATTAGGATTGCTACGTAAACCTGTTTGTGGGGCCATTTTCTTGGTAGATTGTATTCTAGACTTTCACTTTCAGAATGTTTGTTTTTGTGTATGCAAGGTGTGTGCTTGAAGGCAGCACATAGATCCTGGTTTATGATCCAAGTAGAGATTCTATGTTGTTTGATAGGAGAGTTAAGTCTATTAATATCAAAGGTCAGGATTGAGAGGTGTTTGGTTGTTTCTGTCACATTATCCACTTTCTTAGGGTCTGTGTCACCTAGATTCTGCCTGTGTTTATCTAATTCTTTGTTTGGGGCCTGTTTCTCTGCCTTCATCGTGTTTTAGTTGGTTCACTATGTGTAGGATGTATTTAAGTATCTTTTGTAGTGCTGGTTTGGTGGAAACATATTGTTTCAATTTTTCTTTTCTGTGGAAGGTTTTTATCTTTCCGTCAGTTATGAAGAAAAGTTTAGCTGGGTACACTATTGTTGGTTGATAATTGTTTGTCTTTAGGGTGTGGCATACTTCATTCTAGGCTCCTCTTGCTTTCACAGTCTCTGCTGAGAAATCTGTAGTTAACCTGATTGGTTTTCCTTCATAGTGATTGATCTTTTCTCCCTGAAAGCTTTTTTTTTTTTTTTGGTCTGGTCATGGGGCCTGAACTCTGGGCCTGGGCGCTGTCCCTCAGCTCTTCAGCTCAAGGCTAGCGCTCTACCACTTGAGCCACAGCGCCAATTCCGGCTTTTTTCTTTTTGCTTATGTGGTGCTGAGGAATCAAACCCAGGGCTTCAGGCATGCAAGGCAAGCACTCTACCACTGAGCCACCTCCTCAGCCCTCTCCCTGAAAGCTTTAAGGATCCTTTCCTTGGTTTCTATTGATCCTGTGTGGATTACAATGTGGCCTTGGGATGTTCTGTTCTGGTGTGGTCTATTTGGAGTTTTAAAGGCTTCTTGTATCTGAATGGTCCTATCTTTTGGCATGGTTAGGGAGCTTTCTGCTAGGATTCTGTTAAATAAGTTTCCTAGACCTTTGGCTTCTGTTTCTAAGCCCTTTTCCACAGCCATCAGCCTTAAATTAGGCCTTCTGATGGTGTCTTCTATATGTTGAATAGATCTATTTTTTTATTTGTTTTGAATACTTTTGTCTTCTTTCTCTATAATGTCTAGGCTGTCTTTTTTCCCTGAGATATGGTTGTCTGCATGGTCTAGCCTACTTTCAGACTTTCTACTTTGTTCTTTTATTTCGCTTGTATTTGCTCAGTTTTATTGGCTTCAATTTTTTTTTGTTGAAGCTTTGTTTTAGGTCTTGTATGGATTTCTTTGCCTCCTTGATTTGGTTTTCCATGTTCACTCTCAAATCCCTTAGTTAAGTGGCTATACTTTTACTGGACTCCCTTTCCTTTTGTTGGAATTCATTCAACTTTCTGTTTGTGGATTCCATGTATTCCTCTATTAGTCTTTTGTTTGCCTCCTCACACTCACACGTAGTCTTATATAGGCTTTCAGTTGTTCCATTCAACATGTTTACCAGTAGTATTTGTAAAGCATTTTGAGAGGTAGATTCTGGATTTTTTTTATGAACTTCTTTGTTGCCTGTTTATCCTGTGTAGGAGTTGATATTCCTTGACTTGCCATTTTTCTTGTGTTTCTGTGTCTTTTTTCTGTCCATTTGGGAATGAAAGCAAATCCAGTTCCTCACTAGAACACAAGGACCAACCCATAGCCCTGTGGTTGCACGGATTTTGGAGGATTACATTTACCAAAAGGTGTTTTCACTCTATCTCATATTTTTGGAGTGAGTGCATATCTAATTACACACCAGAACACACATCTAAGACTAGCACTTTCCCAGAGCACTGTAGTAGCATAGATTTGGGGGCTTACAACCAACAATGGGAGTTTTCACAGTATCTTATCTTTTGGGGAGTGAGAGTATATCAATTATACACTAAATCATAATTCTAAGAAAAGCCCCCATCCGGAGCCCTGTAGTTGCACAGGAATTGGAAGTTCACACTCAAAATGGTTATTTTCACTCTATTTCTCCTTTTTGGAATTGAAAATATCTCCACTTCCCCACCAGAACACAATTTTATGGCTAGCCTCAACTGAAAGCCTTTCAGCTGCACAGACTTTGTAGTTTCTTGATAAGTGTTTTCCCTATACCTCTCCTTTTTTGGAGATGAAAGTATATCCAGTCCCTCAGCAGAACACAACTCAGTGCCCTGTGGTTGTGCAGACTTTAGAGGTATACAATCCAAATAGGTATTTCACTCTATCTTTCCTCTATTGGATATCTTAGTAGGCCCAATACACCAGTGAGCACAGTTTTAAAGCAAAATCCATACTTGGGAAGTATCTTTTCACTGATTTTAAAGGTTCCCAATCATAGACAGGTATTCTCTTATTTATCATTGCTTGTCTTTGTTAGAAGAAGGGTATTCAGAAGTGGGGATTATAAACAGTTTTAAACAGTGAGAAGCAATGTTATGAGGTTTAGAATGGTGTGGGTGGAAGGGATAACACCCTGAGCCACTTTAGCACAGTCTCACAGACTACAGATATAGACTAGTTCAATGTTTCACACTTGGGGATCAACAGAGTAAAGAAAGCAAAGAGGGAAGGCAGAAGTAGAAATAATTGTAAATTTGTGAGGTGTAGTTAGAGGAAAGATTAACATATACAATGAAATATAGGAGGAGAAAAATCAGATTAGAGGGATGTAGAAAAGAAAAGGAACAGTGGGAGGAAAGGAAAGAGCAAAGAAAAATTAAAAGAAGGAAAGAAGAAAAAATAAATAAATAATTAAAATTAGAACAATTATGTATGTATGAAGTAATAATACTAAAATTAAGAATACTAATACTGTGCAGTAGTGAATTTGGTAATCAATTTATACTCTCCATTAAGTCTATATACAGCTATGGAGGAATCCTAGTGGTCACTGAGGGCTATGTATCCAGTTGTGAACAGAACAGCAGTGAAAGAAAAAAAAAGAAAAACAGGATTATTGCAAAAAAAAAAACAAGAAGACAAAACTAAAAACAAAAACACATTAAAAAACTGACAAATAAAGAAGGTAACAGAGAATTAAACTAGTATATGTCTAGGACAAACAGAAACACTCAAAAGCTATGTACATATGACCATATAAGATGATGCTAAGTGAAATGAACCTCAAGATAGAGACACAAGTGGTTTTATCTTTCTATCTGTTGTTTTTAATGTGCATATTATGACCATGTTTTTTGTTTGTTTTGGTTTGTTTATTTTGTATGTTCTTTCCCCATGGTATAACCCCTGTTTCCACTGTATTTCATTCCAGTACCCTGAATCTTGTATATACATCTTTATAATTTGGGAAAGGGAAGGGAAATAACAAAAGTTGAAATAAGGCTATAGCTTGATCCATTGTAACAATGAGATGTACAAGACACTACGTTGAAAAAAGTTATAAAAAAGAACTTTAAAAAAATTTGGGGGGGAGGAATTGGGAAGGTAAGGAGGGGAGGGATGGTAGGGGAAAATCAAAGGAGGAGGTAATAATGCTAGCTAGGAAATGTACTTATTACCTTACTCATGTAACTGTAACCCTTCCGTACAGTATTTTTACAATAAAAATATATAAATAAATAAGAAGAGCATTTTTCAGTTTTAAAAGAAATTTAAAAAAATAAAGAAAAATTTAAGAAAATGTAATTGGAGGAAAAGGAAAGAGAAAAAAAGTACCTTATATTTACTTCTATCTACTTATGCTTGGGTGCACAGTAAAAAGTTCTGCTTTACAGGGTTGGGGATTTTGCAACCTTTTCCTAGACTAAAAAGCACAATCTGCTTTTTATTGTTGTTGTTTGTTCTGCCAGTGGCTGGAGACTGTAGTTTGTTGCTGCTGGGACTGAACTTGGGTGTGGTTGGCCTGTCTGGAGTCAGTAGTCTTTCCCAAAGTGGGAAGCCCCCTTGGGCGACTAACCTGACTCCTCTCTTGCTTTTATAGCCTGAGAAGTTTTTATTTGTTATTTTAATGAATTTTTGTGTGATTTTGCAGCTGGCTAAGGTACCGGTTTGGTTGAGGTATGAATGGACTTCCTTTGAGGTATGGATGGCTGCCTTTCTGAAGCTCACTAGTTAGTGAAGGTTGTTCCATCCTGGTCCTGTGAGGAGCTCACTCCTCCTAAGTGGAGCAGCCTTCCCCCGGCAGAGCCAACTCTCAGAGAGCTGAATCCTTGCCCTGGAGAAAAATGCTGCTGCTTGCTGCTTTTGTGTCCCAAGTTATCTGCTAGCTGCTATGATAGTCTATGCCAGTATCAAATATGGCATTGTTCTCCAGTGGTAGAGAGGGGAGGGCTGCCTTCCCTGAGCTGTTCTGTGGGTAGGGGCCAGGATACTCATGGTTTCCCTTGGCTTTTCGGCCCATCCCCATCTGCTCTGGTGGTCAACAGCATGTATAATTCTCCTCCTGATTGCCCAGTCTGCACTGGAGGTCGGTGAAGAGATGCGGCCCTTGGTCTCTCCCATGTGTTTGTTCCAGCTTTGTCTGGCTGGTCCCATAGCAGCCACCTGTGGCTGTGGGAACCAGTTGTGCTTCTGGTGCAACTGCCTGGATTTTCCTTGCTATGCAGAATCTCTGTACTATTATGGCTCACTTGGTGTGATTTTCCCATAGTGAATTATACCCTGAACTGCAAAAACTGGTTTTCTTGGAGAGACCTCACACATATCCCAGCTACATCTCCACCATCGCTCTGGTCCCTATCTTTTATAATTACTAGGAGATTTCAAATGATGACGTTCTGTGATTTATCATTTGTTTGCTAGAATTCCTTACTACTACTACTACTACTACTAATAATAATAATAAACAACTTCTTATCAACATATTGTTGATTCTACAATTTTCAAAACAAGCTGATTCATCAGTATCATTAAGATTACCAGTGAGAGTATTTTATCTTTTTTAAAAATTTTATTGTGAAAATACTATACAGAGGAGTTACAATTACATGGGCAAGATAAGGAGTTCATTTCTTATCAATCATTGTTGCCTCCTCTTTGTTTCCCCTTCCCATCCCTTCCCATACTCCCCCCACATCCCCCCACCCAATCCTCCCCACCCCCACCAAAGTTGTAAAGTTCGTTTTCAACATGAGGGACCTGTACATCTCATTGTTGTAATGGGTCCACCTGTATCCTTAGTTAAACGATTTGTTTTTGCCCTTCCTCTCCACAAATTATACCAACATCAAATACAGTGAAAGCAGGGGTTACACTGTGGGGGAGGGACATACCAAGTAACATAGAAATCATCTTATAAAGACGTAGAAACAATTGCATGAAAGAAAAAAAAAACATTTGAATACCAGTCACTAGGACAAAACATTTAGAATTGTTTCAATTTTTCATAACACTACTGGAATCTATTGGGCCTGTAATTTTGAATGCTTTCCTCATAATCATATAGTCACAATATTTGATTTTATGTTACAAAAACCTTAATTTTGAATGCTTTTCTCAAACTCATGCAATGCCAAAACTTTCTTAATTTATGTCACCAAAGCAAAAAAGAATCTTAATTAATTTTTTACATTGTTTACAGATTTTTTAAAACAGAAATATCAAAATATATTTTGTATACATATACATTTATAAGCTTATAAGTGATGTTTGTAAATATAAGAATATGTATGTTTAAAAGTTAAAATATATCAAGTTCATGATGGCATTTCAAAATATACTCAGTATTGGTGAGTTTTAATTTCAGGTCTCTTCATTTTATAAGCTGAAAAATCTCAGTTGTAAAGGACAACTAACTTAAATTCATTTTTGCTTATTTTAAATACTCTCAAATATTCTCAGAATAATATAAAGTTTAAAATTCTTCAACATTATTATAGAAAGTAGGTCACACGTGAAAGCTTAAGTTTTACCAATATAATATCTTTTTAAAGTTGTACAGTTAAATTACATACTAGAATCATTTGAAATAACTGGTATTTTGGTAGAATTGCCACCAATTGCTAAATAGCCACAATTAGTTTAATTGCCTAATTTCTTTTTCGATTTTAAGATGTTAACTTTTAGCTTATATGAAATATGTCTCTCCAAAGTTAAATTTGGAAATCAGACTTTTTTCTAACAAATGTTTCTTCTTTTCTTATCTCTTGCATTTAATTTAATCAAAAACCAAAAACATGTTCATTAGATATTTTTCCTTTCTCGTCCTCATTATTCAATATTTAGAAACATCTGTGTTTTGTTTTTTAATATATAACAACGTGTATATATAATCATTTACCTGGGTTTTCAATCATCTTACTTTGATTTCTTTCAAGTATGTTTGCCCTTTAAGGGATCTGAAGTTTCTTTTTCTGTCCTAAATTATTCTTTAATCACAATTTTAATGTGTGTTGTATTCCATTCATTTTGTCTTTTAAACAAATTGTTGTTTGGTTACTGAATCTTGTCCTGTGTCCTCTGCCATTTTATCAGAAAATTTCTTTTTCTTTATACATTTCTTTCTATACTAGCTTTTAGGTTTAAAATGTTTATTCCTTCTGATTTTTTCCAAGGACTGCTCTGCTGTATTTATTTGGTCTACCTTTTCTTGTGCAAGATTAATTTTTAAAATGATATTTTACTTTAAATTTTAATATTCATTATCATTCAGAAAACTTCTTTATCCATGTTTTATATATGTACTGAAATTTTCTCATGATTCTTATGGTTCTTTGTAGTTCCTCTATCAGTTTCTGATTTTCTCATTTTTATTTTGCTTGTTGTAAAATGTGTATTAAAATTTTCATTACTTTGAAATACTTCTGGTATACGATAAATTTTGGTAGGATATGATTTCTTCTATTTTCTCCTTGTAATGTTATGTAGACTTTGTTTACATTCAAATTAAAATATTTTTTTCAGAGTTTAAGAAGGATAGATGAGTGTTATATTTTTTAGATTTGATGTTATCTGATTTCCTCATCTGTAGTTATTGTGAAGTGATCTTATATGGTTCCATACTTTGGGGGACATTTCTACTTTTTTTCTTGCCCATATACTGACAGTCCTCTCTTGTACCTGTCCATATTTATCCAATTCAATCAACTATTCTGGTTTATTGGGTTACCTTTATGTCTTGCTTTTTAAATAAAGATATATGTACTTTCCTAACATAGTTATTATATCTGGAGGGATTTGAAAATATTTTAAATTAAATTGGTCAGCTTTCCTCTGCCTTAGATTGTAAGCATCTTTCAGTAGTTACTTGAAACCATGTTTAACCATAGCAAAATCATTTTTTTTCTGTAGAAAGTTTAAATGTTTTGTATTAAAAATGGTGAAGTGCATGGGTAAATGTAACTTCAAAATACTGAATTTTTAAAATGAATAAATTCATCAACTCTATGACTTCTCCAAATTTTCAGTATGCTTTTATGTACATTATAGGTCTTCAATCGGGGGATTTATTTTACTCCATTACCCAAAGTTACTTGAAGTTGGAACATATTTTAATTTTCTAATGCATCATTAGGGCTGTATGAATCAGTGGGACTTCCATAAGGTTTTTCAACTCTTCCAGCTGTGCATGCTCCTCTTAGCTCACAATGGAAGAATCACTTGCTCAAACACCCCTGCTCAGATGACAGTTGGGGTTCTCTTTTCAAAGAATGTCATGGGGATCAGTCCCCTGAGCTTATGATCAATCACTTTTTTCCTGCCACTTTTTATTTCCTACAGTTATTATAGACCGTAGTTTGAAAAGATGAAATGTTGGAGCCATATTTCTGCAAATCAGAGATTTTTTTAGCATTTTTCAGCGATTTTTTTTCTTTTTTCTCTAGGGTGAATCATTAGCTGACAACATTTTCCTTTTAAGTAAAAATGGTTTTTGTTAAGACAAATAAAGCAACACCCTGGTTTAAGTACAACTCAACAAATACAAAAGTAGTTATAAAACTACAAGTTTGCTTTTAGCTTTAAGAGAATATTGATTCAATTTGTTTTATTACCAAGACATGATAGAAAAGGTAATAATTTGCAAAACTTTTGCTTAAATTTGTAATTATTTCTATATTTTTTATGTGTTTTCAAGATGTATAACATTATTTTTTAGCTTCAGGTCTAATAATGGATTTGGAAAGGGATGTTCTGTTGACAATGTAGTTATTTCTTCCTACTGCCTTCTCTGCATTTTTCTTCTGATTTAATTAATTAATAATCAATTAAGTTACAGCTTTCTCAAGTTAAGTAATAGCCTATCATATTGGCTAAGGAAAGGAGCAAGAATGGGTGGGTTGTCATAAATCATGACATTTGTTCTCTGGGTGATTTGGTGCAATTAGTTGAATTTGTTTGCAACTCAACTTTCTTACCAGAAAAATGAACTCAGAATTTATCTCATCTGTATTTTTCTTGTGTTTAATATAATGTTCTGTAAAATAGGGGAAGTCATTCCCATCTTAGAAATTACGTATATGTCCACCTTTATGCTCACATTACATTCTCTATTTTGTATCTTTCTTGGATTCTTCCTTTTCATGACTCAGATCCCTTTTTATCTGTGACTTGGGTGCTTTCTTGTGAAAAAAGAAATAAGAGAAAAGCTAAAATGTTCTCACATATTCATTCATTCCAAATACCACAACTGACCACTCTGCCCCCATGTAAAAACACTGTTAATGACCTGGAACAGGAAGCTAGTGAACAGAGAGTCATTTTGTATCAGGTGGCTAAACAGTTCATTGCCAAGAGAAGTGTTCTTGAAGAGCAGACACCTAACAACTTAATTCCAATGTTAACAAAGATATTCTAAAATCAGTATAGAAAATCAATTACCATAGCTAAATCATGCACAGTGTTGTCCTTTCTGTTAAGACATTCAGAGTCAGGTGCTGATGGCTCAGGCCTGTAATTCTAGCTACTCAGCAGGCTGAGATCTGAGGACTACAGTTCCAAGCCAGCTTGAGCAGCAAAGTCCATGAGACTCTTATCCTCAATTAAGCACTAGAAAACCAGAAGTGGTGATGCGGCTAAAAGTGGTAGAGTTCTATCCTGGAGTGAAAAAGCTCAGGGATAGGGCATAGGCCTTGAGTTCAAGCCCTACCACCGACAAAAGAAAAATATTGCTTCATTTTGATTTCTATTGTATAAGATGGGCTTGGGTTATAAATCACAGAAAATTAACTATGTTTAATGAAAAAATACTTAAAAAGAATTTATAAGAAATGCTCCTAAATTGAGAAAAAATTTATAGATCTTGTTTGAAAAAATTAACAACCATAATGATGGTATCTTCGGGTTTAGGTATTAAGAATCAGAGTTAAGGTTAGGCCATAATTCTTGTATTTCTTCTCCCCTCTACACTCATTGTGATGAATCTGACCTCTAAATACATTCACTACTTTGTGTCATCTCTCTGGATTTAAGGTCCTGGGGTAGTTAAGCTGTGTACACATGTACCTTTTAGGCAGTTTTCAGATGCAAGAAGAGAACAGATCTGTCCCCATGATTTCCTTTGTAAATGTAAGTAGAGAGTAGTAGACCATAAAGGAATATTATGCTTAGCGATGAGCCAGGTGCCATCAGGGAAAGGATACAGAAATGTGTCTTCCAATTAGAGTCAGAAGCAAATTGTCTACATAAGTAAATTAGGAAAGCCAAAAACTTGAAATTCAAGGCAAAGAAATTAAATTCAAAGCCTATATTCTTATAGTAACTACCACTTTTTATATACTTGATTGAGTTGAAACATAATTTATAATAATTTATAAAAATTATGATTAAGCTTATTTTAGTTATGTAATATGCACTGAAAATCCTAAATTAACATTATTTGACTATGACTTAAATCTGAACCTATATTACGAATATAATCATTGCCATTATTAGCATCAATGATGACATGGGAATGGGATTTAGTATGCTATCAGATTTCATCATAAAAAGATATTTAATGTAATAGTTCAATTAATGAAGTCCTTTAGTGACACAGGAAAGATTTGAATTGATAGCTTTACTACTCAAAACTGTATATCTCACAAAAATTATGATTTCCATCTCAATATTAGTATTTTATAAATATTTAGAACTCAGGAATATAAAATATAAATGAAAGTAATAAGTAATTTTTATAATATAAACATCTTATATTGATAACAGTCTACAAATAGCAATTATGATTTTTCCTTTGTTATTAATAGGAGAAAACAGATAATTTAATTTTTCTGAACAAATATAATATGATTATTATTTTCTTTTTAATATATTATGATAAATTTATATCTTATTTTTCTGTGGACAGATAGATAATAGAGAAATAATGTGTCTCTGAAGTAATTGAAAATTGGAAGAATTCAAGTTTAAGAAAGTTTTTGACTATAAAATTATTTTAAGCAGGAAATTTACAACAAAGTTACTTTCTTATGTAAGGCAATTCTCAAAACTACCTCAAGGGACTGTCACAGATCTTTTAAGCTTTTTTGGCTATTTTTATTAAGAATTTTGTGTGAAAATAAGTAAGATGGGCAAAAATATCTATCTTTTGAGGTAAAGATGAAGTATCCTAGGGAAGCTCAATGATCACTTGTCATTTCAGACTTTTTAAGAGCTTTTTTGGTGAAAATATTTACTAAAGTTTATCAGTCTGCAATGAGGTAACATTATTTTCCTAATGCAATGAAAAGAGAATGCTCAAAACTTAAAACATTTCATCATGGAAGATAATAATAAGATAACAATAATAAGCAGATTGAAAGATTGCATCATCATCTAAACATAAATGAGCAGTCATCAACCTTGGGAAGAATCTTATAACTCTGCTGTAACAAAGAGTTTATGGAGGTTTGTATCACTTAGTTTAAAAGCACAGATACCTCAAGGCAAAATGGCACTTATTGCTCCCTGAAAAGTCTCCGTCTGGACCTCATCTATTTGATATAATCTTCTGGGGTTTTTGGAATTAGAGTGAACTATAGAACTCTTGTTTCTCTTGGCCTGGAAAATTGACTCAATAGACATCTTTTCAGGTGCCAGTAATGAAGAGAGATGGTTTTTTTCCATGAGATAGATTGGTTACTGAAAAAAATTGATGTTGTTTTTCCCAGAGATGGAGGTGGTTGATATTGTTCTTGTCAGTGAAAGAATTAGAAGTAAATGGCAAGTTCTTTTGGATGATTCCTACAATCATGAATTTAAAAGTTAGTCCCTAATGAATAGAGTTTATCCTGTTTTTCATTTATTCCATATATTTGTTTTTAACTGTAAAGTTGTTAGAGATAATTTAAAAATTCTCATGCAACTTTTTTATTTTTAAATGTCATTCTCTTTACTTAAAAATATAAGGAGTTATGCACACATATAATACTCATATTTATATCATTCACATAAATAAAATATTCATCTCTATATAGTTCCAAAATGTTAAAATACTTCATTTTAGAATTATTTGTTTTTTTTAACATACTCAGGTTTAGAAAACTTGGCATCAACACTGCTGTCAGCTATTTAATATTTTATTGATAATGTTATATGAAGACAATAAATTATTTTAATCATTAATTTGTATTAAATCATAGTGATACATTATAATTTATGGAAGCAAATATGTATGAATAGATATTTGCAGTCATGACTAAATATTTCCCTTAGCAATGAGTTGACTCAGCATGCTGCAGAGACAATGCAACACAATAATATGATAGCACTAATTTGAAAGGAGGAAACATTGAAGAGTAAAACATTAAAACACACTGGGGGCTGAAAACAGCGACTCATTTCTGCAATCATACACAATTTGTAGGAATATGGTTTAAGGCTTCTGTAGGAAAAAGTTAGTAAGACTCAATCTCAGGAAATAAACTAGGTAACATTTTTAATTTCTCTAGTCCCAGCTACACACAAGCCCAGGGTATTAATGTCATGGTCTGTGGGTGGCCCTGGGCAAAATGGAAAGACCTAATCAGCAAAAATAACCAAAGCAAAGCAGGACAGGGCCTATGGTTCAAGTGGTAGAACTCCTATCAAGCCTCCAAATAGTAAGTTAAAAATATAAATATTCAATGTGTAATGATTTTATATAACAATACACAACATATTCTCTAATGCTGAACTTGAACTTAAGTCTCTTCTAAATGCTCTAGAGAATCAAATTTTATTTATTTAATTAAAAAATCTAGATAACATTTTTAAGGGCAAGTCTTACAATTTATGTTTTTTTTCATTTGATTATCTTACCTCCTCTACCAGATGTATCTGTGACAAATAGCATATGCCAAGGCCACATCTCTCTTCTCTTGTTGCTTTGGGTAAATACTCTTAAGTAATCACTGAATTATTTTTCTCTGTAGTAGATATAGCCTTAAGATCCTCCCTAATGGAAAATCAGGAAATTACTACCAATTCATTAGTTAAAATGGTAAATGTAGCTTAATTTTCATGACTGTTATAGGATTTAAAATGACTGCCAAAATATCAGTACTATATAACATTAATGATAATACTTTTTCACTTTTACCTTTTCCCCACAAACTTATTTTTATGCTTGAATTTAATAAATTAACTAGTAGTAATAGAGCATCAGAAAAATAGCTTTGTAAGGATATCCTCACTACAAAACAGATGATTTTGCAAAACTCTGAATATACCATAGTGGCTAATGCTATTGGGACACAAATAGGTAAATATATAAGCTAATTTTATAACTGCATACACTTATATAAAGACAATCTTCTCAGGTTTTTACCTTTCTTTGAATAGAATTTTTTGCTCAATTTGTAATTTTACAATTTTTTTCTATCAAATTAGCACATCAAAACCTCCTGGTGAATCAATGTTAAATGCAAAATACATCTAGATGAAGTTTACTTGCTATAGGGGGCAAGGAAAATCTAGTTATTAGTCACTTGTAAGTCTGAGTCACTTCAGCATAAGGAACACACTCTAAATGGATTTTTTTTTGCCTGTCCCAAGGCTTCAGCTTAGGAGCTGGGCACTGTCCCTAAACCTCTTTCTGCACAAGGCTAGCACTCCACCACTTGAGCCACAGTGACACTTCTGACTTTGTTTGAGTAGTTTATTGGAGTTAAGAGTCTCATGGACTTTATGAACAAAGTAGGAGGTAACAACGCTCGATAGGAAATGCACTCATTGCCTTACTCATATAACTGTAACCCCTCTGTACAGTATCTTTACAATAAAGAGTAAACATTAAAAGAAAAGAATGGGTCATAGTTAAAATACAGATACACTAAAACTATATTTTCAGGTTATGCATAAGGTGTGTGTGAGATAGAGAGAGAGAGACAGACAGACAGACAGACAGACAGACAGAGAGTTTAAACTCGAATCTCATCTCTATTATTTTATCATATCTCATTACGTATAGGCAAGTATTCAAAATCTGAAAATTCAAATTCCAGAAAACACCTTTTTAAATTTTAACTATTTAAGATAAGGACTATCCAATCTATATTGTTGTGGTATTTTGCTTTCCAGACAATGGTCCTGTTTTTTGTTTTGGTTTGTTTTGTCTTGTTTTGGTGTGGGGAGGGAGTTGTGCTGATAATGGGCTTGAGCTCACAGCCTTGGGCTTGCTAGGCTGGATCTCTACCATTTGAGCCATACTCCAACCCTGTTTTTTACTGGCTATTTTTGAAATAAGGTCTCAATTCTCACCTGGATATATGCCTCAACCACAGCCCTCCTACTTTAAACTTCCTTTCAGTTCTAAGATCCCAAGACCATCACCATAGCCATGTTCCCTTTTGTCAAGATAGTGTCTTGCAAACTTAAGTCTCTAGACAGGCCTGACAGATCTTCCAGGTTCAGCTTCCCATGTAGTTTGGGATGACAGGTGCTTGCCACTGAAGCCATCTATGAGTTGAGAATGGGACCTCACAAACTTTTCTACCCAGGCTGACCTTGAACTGAATTTTTTTTCATTCCTAGCTTCCTAAAGTAGTTAGGATTATAGGTGTGAGTAACCAGTTCCAGCGAGTGTTTTGGCATTTTTGATGAAGAACAAATATACATTTTTATGGGGTATAGCATAAATATATAAGTGCATTTCTGCATTGTATACTGATCAACTCAGGATACCTAGATTATCCATCACTTCAAACACTTATCATTTCTCTATAATGAAAACATTCAAAATCCTCTTCTCTGGAGATTGTAGTTTCATTGTATTTTGATCAAAACATATTGCTTGATGTTGATCCTCTGGAATTTGTTGAGGTTGCTTTCTTGCTTTAATTTATGATCATTTCTGTGAACATGCATATAGGCAAATGAATGCATATTTTCTGTCATGTATAAATTTATATATTTGTGTATAACAACACACTTATATTTAAGCTTATTAAACAATTTATGCAGCCTTATACCTAGTAATTTTGTCTGCTTATTCTATAAATATATGAGAGGACACTGTTAAAAATAATCAAATATAATGGTTGATTTATTTCTTTCTTCAAAAAAAAAAAGAGTCTCATGGACTGTCATGCCCAGGCTGACTTTGAACCACTATCCTCACTATCCCACTATTCTCAACTTCCTTAGTTTCTAGGATTACAGGTATGAGCCAACGTCACCCAGCTCAAATTTTATTCTTTATGCTATTTAGAATAGTAATCCATTGATCTATGTCTTGTGAATAAATTGTACTTGTCTGTTTCTCTCTCTTTTTCTCTCTCTTCTTCTCTATCTATCTATCTATCTATCTATCTATCTATCTATCTATCTATCTATCTATCTATCTATCTATCTATCTATCTATACTCACATCTAAAGGAGTAGTATATGTATCCCTACATGCATATCTCTAAAACATCCTTCCTCACTTCCTGCACTATGCCACTGCCTACTTCTACATTACTGTAAACTTAGTCTTCAGCCCAAGAAGGTGTTAATTCTCCCAAATTATATAAAATCAGTCGCTTGTCATATCACTCTTAGGTTTTCTTTCAGTTTTATATATGTCCTCAACACATTTGTCCTACTTCCTTTATTTCTATGTCATTTCCTTTAGTACATATAGATTTTTAATATTTCTCCATAATTTTCTTTATGTAGGAAATTTTTGAGTTAGATTATAGATGTCCTAAACATTTTTGCCATACTGTCACATTCTCTGAGGTATGGATATTATTACATCTAACATTAATGACTACATATATCCTCAGATGTATTTGTCAATTGTAAACTAAAACATAATCTCCAAATCCAGGTAAGGATCCCAAAAATCAAAGTAAGGATTGCTTTCACAGTTCCTATGGGTCATAAATTTGAGAACACAGTTTTTTTAACCTAAATATATTTGACTCATAATAAACCAACAGCTAAATGTGTAAACAATATTTACAAATAAATTACCATTACAAAAAATAAATTATTACTTTTACATTTTTGTAAGTTTGATTAGTGTTTGATTAACTCTGTGTATGTAAGCATACCCACTGCAAATTTAAGAGCCATAAAACCATGATTCTCATTGTGAAAGATTGCTGTTTTAGTGCTACAAGTTCCACAGTAATAATATAAGTAATAAATATAATTCTTAAGAAATACTAAGGCAATGATAATAAATTTATATACTAAGTGCAAGCAAGAATCAATTACATTGTTTAATCACAATTGACATTATGAACATTGCTTTATTCTTTCATAAGTGAATTGGCTTTGCATTTTAAATTAGTTCTAAACAAATCCACAACATTCTTTATATATCTGTAAATACTTTGTATTTAATGCAGGAAAAGTACCTTAACTTTAGGGTCTTGCTCTGTGCATTAAATTACATTTGTAAATGCTTCACTGAACAATATTTTCAAATATAATCCACATATAGTAATCATGTTTTAAAATATAATTTTTCATAGTTGTGACCCATCTGTTTAATACTGATAAGAATTTCAATAAAGCTGGCTGTAAAAATCAATGCTGTTAAATGTTTATTAATTATCTAACACATTGCTTAGCTTACTGAGCACATTTAATACCCTCATACATATTTCAAGGTATATATGGAAATTTTGCACTTAGGTCTAAAGATATATTTAAAGCATACTTTCAGCTGTGTGCTCTTAATCCAAATTTATAAGCATTGTGCTAATTCCATTTAATCTGATCTTTCATTGAGAATACAATATCTAGGAAGGTAAGGCAGACAGTTTCTATTTGGAGAAAAAAAATCTTAAAAGTACATTTTACATTAAAATTACTGAAGCATGATGTGCTAAGCTGCACATGGACTAGATTTCAACATTTGCCAAAGTTATCAGTATATTTAAGACTCGTTCTAATTTTCTCAGCCATTATTTTAAACTTTAGAAGCCCCAGGAATTGATGCAATCAGTCAGTGAGGCATAAAGCATTCAGGTCAAGTAGGTCAGAAGAAAATAGTTTCTGAGTCCTTTTATTCTGTTCTCATGCACGCCCTTTGTTAGCTAGAGTAACTGCTAGGGTTTGAGACTTATTTCCCCTTACTAACTATGCTACCACATTTTGGAATGGGATTGGACACATACATGGGAAATATCATGGTGAAGTCCCTTTGAAAAATTAACATGTAATATTTAACAAAAATGAATACTGGAAAGATGAAACGTATGCTGTCTAGAGTATATATACTATTGGGAGGAGGACAAGTGAAGGTGAGGATGTAGGTAATCAAACTACTTTTTGTAGATGTGTGAAAACAGAATAATGATAATTGTTTGGATATCTATCTATCTATCTATAAAATGTACAGAGGGGTTACAGTTACATGAGTAAGGTAATGAGTACATTTCCTATTGAACATTGTGACCCTGTCCTTTGTTTTTCCTCTACCATCCCTTCCCTCCCCACCTCCCCAACTCCTCACCCCCCAAAGTTGTAAAGTTTGTATTGAACACAGTGTCTGGTATATCTCATTGTTACAGTGGGTCAACCAGTATCCTGTTTGCTATTTCCCTTCCCCTCCCTAAGTTAGAAAAAATGAATACAAGATGAAGGACACCAGAATCAAATAGAGTGACAAAACTTGTTATACCATGGGAGAAGAAAATACAAAAGAAACAAAAATCACATAGTACATTTAAAATAACAGAGACAAAGAAAAAAAACCTCTTGTTTCCCTATCTAGGCATTCATTTCACTTAGCATCATCTTATTCATAATATGTACATAGCTTTTGACCTTTTTTGCTTGTCCTGGACATATACTAGTTATTGCAAATAAGGGAAACCATGGGACTTATGTTTCTTTGGGCCTGGCTTACTTCACTTAATCGATGCCAACATAGCAATGAAGCTATGGAAGGACGAAAACTGCAGCCAAGAAGGTTAATTAGTGTCCATCTGCAGCCCTATTTTTTCCATCTGTACTTTATGATTCCTGTTTCACCTCCATCCCTGACCCTGCATCAGAAATAATTTTTAGCATAGAACACCTTTGATACAATAACGTAGACTTAAAGTAATATCTTGGCCATATCTTAAGTATGTGAATGCTATCACAAAGTATATGGCTATAATTCTAGTGTTAGTCAATGAGAAAAGCAAAGAAAATTTTTCTTTTATTTCTTTTTTTTTTATTGTGAAAATACCATACAGAGGGGTTACAATTACATGGGCAAGGTAATGAGTACATTTCTTATCAAGCATTGTTGCCTCCTCCTTTGTTTCCCCTTCCTATCTCTTCTCCTCTTCCCCCACCTCACCACCCCCCAAAAAAGTTTCTTAGACTGTTGAAATAGGTGTGCTTTGAACTTACTGCCATGATTTTTTAATATACAATTTGCTAATAACTTTATACATTATAATCTAAAAAGAACTTCACAAAATCTATCACAACAAAAGTAACAAAGGTTAAAATTCTATAACTCAGGACATTTCTTTAGATTTTAAAGATTATGAAAATTCTGAAAAAATGCAACATTTTGGATTATTTGAGTACCTCTAGCTTGCCAGGAATTGTGTTAGTCAGAATTCTCTTTAATTTGCCAATTTGATATTTTATGGAATAAAACTATTTGGTCAAATTTCAGTGCTTGAAGAATTTTTGTTCTTACTTGTGTAGTTGTCTGGACAGGCTCACCATCCTGTTCCCTACCTTTTCTCTCTGTCTCTCCATGTACACACAATATGTGTTACTTACACATTCCTACCTTTAGAACTTGGTTTAAGTGTTGTCATTTGTCTAGACACTACTGTCTGTTACATACTGCAAGAGACAATCTTGCTAAAAGGTACTAACTTGAAAATTAATAATTGTGAAGCTTCAATTTTACGTAATAGAGAAAATTTTAGCAAATCTATTAAACAAGTGTGCATGGTTTAATGTATGTGTGAGAGAGACACTGTGTATATATAAATATTTGAATGATTTATATACATTTTGTCTGATTAACTCTGATTAAGCATATTCCACATAAACTAGCTATTAGTTAAAAGTCATCATTTAAATGGTTTTATTTTACTCCCTCTTTTTAAAATATATGGTTTATTGTAAAGATACTGTAAAAAGTGTTACAGGTACATGAGTAAGGTAATGAGTACATTTGTTATTGAGCATTATTACCCCATCCTTTGTTTTTTACCCTACCATACCTTCCCTCTCACCTCCCCAACTCCTCCCTCCCCTGCCCTGAAGCTGTAAAGTTCACTTTCAACATAATGTCTTATACATCCCACTGCTACAATGGGTCAACCTGTATCCTTGTTTCAACATTTTGTTATTTCTCTTCTCCTCCCCAAATTAGAAAATGTATATACAAGATGCAGGGCACTGGAATCAAATGAATGACAAAAGGGATTATACCATGGGGGAAGAACATACAAAAGAAACAAAAAAAAGCACACACTACATTTTAAGTACACTAAAAACAACAGCAAGAATGATAAAACTTCTCATTCCCTATCTTGGGGTTAATTTCATTTAGTTTCATTTAAATGGTCATATGTACATAGCTTTTGACCTCTTCTGCTTATCCTAGTCTTATACTCGTTATTGCAAATAAGGGAAACCATGGGGCCAATGTTCCTTTGGGCTTGGCTTACTTCATTTAATATAATTTTTTCCAAGACTTTCCATTTCCTAATAAATGGGATGGTGTCATCCTTTCTGATGGAATCAAAGAATGACATTTCATATATACATATACATATATATATATATACATATATATACATATACATATATATGTATATGTATATATATGTGTGTGTGTATATATATATATATATATATATATAACACATTTTCTTAATCCATTCATCTACTGAGGGGCATCTGGGTTGGTTCCATATCTTAACTATGGTGAATAATGCCGCAATACACATAGATGTACTGGTAGCTTTAGTATGGTCTTGTTTGTGGTCATTTGGGTACATGCCCAGAAGTGGGATTGTTGGGTCATAGGGGAGCGCTATGTGGAGTCTTTTGAGGAACCTCCATACTGCTTTCCAGAGTGGTTGAACAAGTTTACATCCCCACCAACAATGTAGTAGGGTTCCCTTTTGGCCACATCTCCTCCAGGATCTCTTGTTACTAGATTTCTTGATTATAGCCATTCTAACTGGGGTGAGGTGGAATCTCAATGTTGTTTTGATTTGCATTTCTTTAGGCTAGATAAATTGAGCATTTCTTCATGTGTCTACTGGCCATTCTTATTTCCTCTTCAGAGAAGTTCTTCTTTAAATCTTTAGCCCACTTGTTAATCCAGCAATTGTTTCCTTGAGAATTTGTTGTTGGGGGATTTAATTTTTTGAGTTCTAAGTATATTTTAGATATGTGACCCTTGTCCATTGTATGGCTAGTGAAGATCTTCTCACAAACCTTTCTATCATCATGCTAGTTATGTCCTTTGCCATGCAATCCCATTTGTCCAACCTTTCTTTAATTTGTTGTGTTTCTGGATCTTTATTTAAAAAATGGCCTGTGCCAAGGAGTCCTAGAGCTTCTTGTATCCCTCCCTGTAATGTTTTCAGGATGTCAGCTTTTATTTCAAGGTTTTGATCTATTTGTAGGTGATAATGCTGTAGGATGATAGATAAGGATCTAGGTTTAGTTTTTTACAGGCGTTTAACCAATTTTGCCAGCACGATTTACTTAAGAGGATGTCTTTCCAGCTTCCTTATGAAGATTAGGTGGCTATAGGTCTGTGGGTTAATGTCTGAGTCTTCAGTTCTATTCCATTGGTTCTCACAGCTGTTCTTGTGCCAGCACCAAGCTGTTTTGATTACTATGACTTTGTAGTAGAGTTTTAAATTTGGTATTGATAATCCTTCAGCAATGTTCTTTCTGCTAAGGATTGTTTTTGCTATTTGGGATCTTTAATTGTTCCATATAAATTTTTGGATTGCTTCTTCTATTTCCTTGAACAATGAGGTTGGGATATTGATAGGCATCACATTGAATTTGTAGATAGCCTTTGGCAGAATAGCCATTTTTGCAGTGTTGATCCTTCCAATCCAGAAGCAAGGGAGGTTTTTCAACTTCCTTAGTTCTGCATTAATTTCCTTTTTCAGGCTTTTAAAGTTTCCACCATAGAAGTCCTTCACTTCTTTAGTTAAGTTATCTCATGGGTATTTTATTTTCTGTGAGGTTATTACAAAATGAGTTGCTTTCCTGATTTCAGCTGTACTCTTCTCTTTATTGGCATACAGGAAAGCCATTGATTTTTGGGGGTTAATTTTATATCCTGCTGCTTTGCTAAAGTTTCATATTAGCTCGAATAACTTGGTAGTGGAGTCCATGGGGTTCTTTAAATACAAGATCATGTCATCTGCAAAGAGGGAGAGTTTTAATTCATCTTTCCCTATTTGGATCCCCTTTATGCTTGCATCTTGTCTTACTGCTATAGCTAGGCATTCTAATACTAGATTGGCCAGAAGTGGAGAGAGTAGACTTCTTTGTCTCATACCTGAATTCAAAGGAAATAGCTTTAAATTTTCAGTATTAAGTATAGTGCTGGCTGTAAGTGTGTCATACACAGCCTTTATTACATTGAAGAATTCCTAGTTTTTTCCAGAGCCTTCATCATAAATGGGTGTTGGATCTTGTAAAATGCTTTTTCAGCATCTATTGAGATATTCATGTGGTTTATTCTTGCTCTTACTGATGTGATGTGTTACATTAATTGACTTGCATATATTGAACTAGCTTTGCATCCCTGATATGAATATTGATGTGATGTGTTACATTAATTGACTTGCATATATTGAACTAGCTTTGCATCCCTGATATGAATCCTGTTTGATCGTGGTATATTATTTTTTGGATGAGTTGTTGAAGTCAATTGGCCAAAATTTTGTTCAGAAGGTTTGCATTAAATGGGTCTATAGTTCTCTTTCTTTGATGAGTCCCTGCCTGCTTTGGGGATGAAGATTATTATGGCTTCATAGAAAGAGTTTAGTTGTGAATTTTTGCTTTCAATTTCATTGATGAGTTGGAGGAGTATTGGTGTGAATTCTGCTTTGAAGGCCTTGTAGAATTCAGCTGTAAATCTGTCTGGTCTTGGGCTTTTCTTGGGTGGGAGGTCTTGTATTGCTATTTCTATTTTGATGCTTTATATGGGTCTATTAAGTTGATTTAAATCACCTTGGTTTAGTTTGGACATGTCAGTGTTTGGTAGAAATTCATCCATTTCCTCCAGATTCTCAATTTTATTAGCATAAAGGATTGAGAAGTATTTCCTTATAATGTTCTGAATCTTGGTTGCTTCTGTGGTGATGTTTCCATTCTCATCTCTGAATTTGTTTATTTGGGTGCGTTCTCTACTTTTTCTGACAAGATTTGCTAGGGGTCTGTGAATTTTGTTAATTTTTTTTCAAAAAATCTGCTTTTTTGTTTATTTTTTTCTATTTTTTTGGACTGTAATTCATTTAATTCTGACTTAATTTTAATTACTTGCTTCTGTCTACCAGATTGGAGTTTAGTTTGTTGCTCTTTTTCAAAGAGCTTCAGGTGCTTCATTAGACTGTTGGCTTCAGATTTCCCCAATTTGTTGATGTAGGAACTCAGAGGTATAAACTGCCTCTGAGTACTGCCTTTGCTGTGTCCCAGAGGAGATGGTAATTTGTGTGTTCCTTTTTGTTAAATACTATGAATATTTGAAGTTCCTTTATAAGCTCTTGCATGACCCACTGGTGTTTCAACAGTGTGTTGTTCAGCCTTTATGTGTTACAGGATTTTCTTTGGTGGCTTTTAGTGTTGAATTCTAATTTTATTCCCTTGTGTTCTGAGAGAATGAAGTGCATAATTTCAATGTTTCTGAATTTGGACTAGTTTGTTTTGTGACCTAAAATGTGGTCTATTTTAGAGAATGTTCCATGTGCTGCTGAGAAGAATATGTATTCTGATTCTGCTGGGTGAAATATTAGGTAGATGTCTGTTAAGTCTCATTGATCAATGAAGTTGTTTAGATCTGGGGTTTCCCTGTTAATTTTTTTTCCGATTTGATCTATCCTGGGGCAATAGTGGTATGTTAAAGTGCCCAACAATTAATGTCTTTGGATCTATCTGAGATTTTAGGGAAGTAGTAAGTTTTGAATAAATTTAGAATTTTAATATCCTCCTGAAGAAGAGATCCTTTAATTAGTATATAATAACCCCAGGATAGAGCTTCTCACTACTTTTAATTTGAAGTCTATTTATCTGATATTAGAATTGCAACTCCTGCCTGTTTATGGGAGCCATTTGTTTGGTAGAGTTTATTCCAGCCTTTCATTTTCAAAATATGTTTGTTCTGTGGGCAAGGTTTGTCTCTTGAAGGAAAGAGATAGAAGGATCTTGCTTTTTGACCCAACTAAACAATCTGTCACTTAATTGGAGAGTTGAGTCCATTAATATTGAGTTAAGACTGAGAAGTGTCTGGTAATTCCTGCCATGTTATCCACCTTCTTAGGGGCTGTGCCAACTGGATTCTTCCTATGCATTCTCTGTTTGGGGGCTCTTTCTTGACCTTTATTGTGCTCCTGTTGGTCTTCTGTGTGTAGACATCTTTAAGTATCTTTTGTAGGGTTGGTTTGGTGAAGATATATTGTTTCAAATTATTCTTTGCTGTGGGAGGTTTTTATTTGTCCTGTTATGAAGGAAAGTTTTGCTGGGTGCAACATTCTTGGTTGATAGTTGTTTGCCTTTTAGGTGTGGCACACATAATTTCAGGCTCTTCTTGCTTTCATTGTCTCTGCTGAGAAAGTGAACTTATTCTGATGGGTTTCCCTTTATAGATGATGGATCTTTTCTCCCTAACATCTTTAAGGATCCTTTTCTTGGTCTCAGTTTGACGTTGGGATGTCCTGTTCTGTTCTGGTCTTTTTCAGGTTCTAAAGGTTTCTTGTATCTGAATGGGCCTAACTTTTTTCATGTTTGGGAAATTTTCTACTAGGATCCTGTTAAATAAATTTCCTCTACCTTTGGCTTCTGTTTCTAGGCTCTCCTCTATACCCATTAGCCTTAAATTAGGCCTTTTGATAGTTTCTTCTTAATATTGAATAGATTTATCATATTTCTTGGATTTGTCTTGAATACTTATATGTTCTTTCTTTATAATGTGTAGGCATTATAATGTCTAGAGATTTGATCTTCATGGTCTAACCTACTATTAAGATTTACTATTTTGTTTTTTATTTCCTTTCATTCTAATTGGTCAGATTTGATGGCTTCAGATGCTTTGTATGCATACCTTTATCTCCTTAATTTGGTTTTCAGTGTTCATTCTCAAATCTTTTAGTTGATTCGTTATAGTTTCACTGGAATCTCTTCCCTTCTGTTGGGCTTCATTCAGTATTCCTTTCCTGGCCTCCATGGATTCCTCCAGCTTTTTGTTGTGGAACCCATGAATGCCTCTTAATATTTGTTTATTCTTATCCCACTCACACAATACCTGTATTAATCTTTGATTAGCCTCCTCAAGCTCATGAAATTCCTGTATTAATCTTTGGTTAGCCTCATCATGCATATGCATTTCCCTATCACACTCACACAGTGTCCTTTTCAGACTTTCAAACTATTCATTCAGCATGTTTACTAGTAATGTTTGTATACCATTTTTTGAACTCTCCTCTGGATTATTCATTAACTGCTATGTTGCCTGATTATCATGAGTGGGAATTGAGATACCTGGACTTGCCATTTTTCTTTTATTTCTCCAGGTTGTTCTATGCATTTGGGTATGAAAGCAAAACCAATTCTGTGATAGAACACCATTTTAAGCAAACATCAACCAGAGCCCTGCAGTTGCACAGATTGTTTCATACAATCAAAATGAGTACAGATACAATCTAGATCAACAGATACAATCTAGTTCAACAACAAACAACTAGGGATGAATGCACTAAGACAATCAAAGGAGTCAGCAGACCAGAATTTAATAGTTGAAGGAGAATTCGGTGGACAAAATAAGATTAGAGGAATGTGGGGAGGGAAAGGTAGAGAGGGAACATTACCAAGACCTAAATTCAGAGAGAGGAAAAGGGTAGAAGGAAAGGAGAAAGAGAAAAAGAAATAGGGAAAATGGAAAATAAGAAATTTAAAAATGAAAAACTTAAAATTATATAAGTATAAATATAAATATATAAGTATAAATATAAAATACTAATAAATAATACTTCAATCAAAGGAGTTAAGGCTAAAAGTTTGTGAACTGAGTAGTTGATATCTGAATTAAGTATGCACTCAATGAAGTATAAGGTCTAATAATCAAAGACGGGTATATATCTGGGGATGAACAAAACAGCAAATAAGTAAAGCAAGGAAAACAAAAAGGACCAAAAAGTAAGAGTAAAAAGAGAATTAAAAAAAAATAAAAATGATGGAAAAAATAAAAAACAAAAATATTTTAAAAATCATGTAGAAAAAAGAGTTCCTTGATTTTTTTTGGCATGGGGGGGTCTTCTGTCTCTCTTATGTACATAACCAGTCTGTGGTTTGCTTGTGGTGTTTAGTTTTCCTGTGGATTGATTGGTTTCTTAAATCAGTTTGTTTGAAGAGGCAGAACAAAGCTCTGCATTACCAGGGACTTTAAGACCCCTTCCCAAGCTAGTTCAGTGGGAATGTGATCTGCTTTAAGTATGACAAAAGAGGGAGATAGCTGTTTCTTCTAATCTAGAGTTGCTGTGATAGGGTTGGGTTGTGGGTAGGGTTCAGGCCTTTCAGCAATTAGTAGCTTTTCCCTGAGGGGCTAGCTCCTGAGATACTCACAAAGCCCAGCCTGGAGCCATTCTCAAGATTTATGTTTACTGAGTTTCCATTTGTTTTTTTCTTACTCTCCTGAAGCTGGATCTGCTGCCTGTGCTGCAGAGGGGTAGGGCATCCTCTGGCTCTGTTTGCCCAGTGAAGAAAGTCACTCCTTCATGGGCAGAGCTCTCTCTGCCTAGAAAGGGCAACTTCCTCCAGGGTGGAGCTGAGCCTCACACTTCAGGTTCCTTTGACCTATTGTCCTCTTCCAAGGCCTGAGTTAGGGGCTAGTTGCTCTGGCCTGGTCTTTGTAAGTATTAAAGATGAAATTCTTCTCTGGTGATGGGGAAGGGGCTACCTTCCCACTGCTGCTCTGTGAAAAGTTGTGAGGATGTTTTGTGTGGTATTCATGCCTTAATGGTTTCCAGGTCGTCCAAGTTCAGTCTGTGACTATTTGTAGTCAGCAGTATGAAGATTTCTGCTTATTGTCAGTTCTTGCTGGCAGTGAGTAGAATCTGCTCACACACCACCTCTGGCGCCGTTGTCTCGGGCAATCTCTGTTGATATGGCTGCTGCTGCAGCAGCTGCCGCTGCCACCTCCATGAACACTGGCGAGTGCTCATATCTGTCTCCTTAACCAAGTTTCCTGAATTTTTCCTCTCTCACCAAACTCTCTGTACTATGATGGCACACTATGGTGTGACTCTCTAGCCTGGACTTTTCACTAATATTGAAACTGGTTTCTATGTGAGAGCTTGTTTTGCTCCCAGCTTCTCCCCCACCACCTTCCTCCAAACCTTTACTCCCTCTTTTGATGAAAGGTCCATTATTTTAAAGTTATCTTTACAACTATGTATTTTGAAGACATGTCAAAAAGTTCATCTTGGCAAGATAAACTCAAGCAAATTACTAGAGGTATCATTTGAATAATACAAAAGATTATTCTATAGAAAATGATTTTTTATTTTGTTGCCAAGCAAACTTACATTGGTAACAGAAAGTTAAATGGCAATGGGTGATACACTACTGATAAATGAGTAGGAGACAATGATAAATGAATTTCATTCTAAACCCTGTCAATGAAATAAATCACTAATGCCATAAAATTTCATTAATATGTTAACATTCCACTCAACCAGAATACCTTTTACTTGTCTTTGATAGGGAGATCTGTTCATTTTGGACATATTTATCTTGAGCTTTGTAGAAATAGAAAACGATTATTAATTGTGGTCAGTCTACTTGAAAAACCTCTTTGGAAGATTTACCCAATAGAGAACTAGCCTTTGCCATGTGACTACAGAGCCAGTCATTGGTGAGGTGATGAACCCATAATTTCTTTGCAAAAGTGGTACAGTTCCTATAAAATGAGAATCACAAAGGAGAGTTCCTATTTCATGGTAGTATATCTTTTCTGTCTGCTAGCTTCAAAACACATTCCTTCAAGATCTCAGCCTGCTGAGGAGTCAGATTACAGACATAAGACACAAGTGCCTGGCTTCCTATCATGATTTTTTAAAAATTATTATTAATTTAAAACTCTGGGCATTTGACCTACTGTAATAATTTTCCTTCTTCAATAGTACACTTTAATATATTTTTGTAGGAATTGAAATATTTTTATAACTATTACCTGGTATATCTTGAACTAAATCCCTTCATATAAAATATAATACTCTTAAATTTTAATAATTCTACTGGGTGTAGTGACTCCACCTTGTAAATAACTACTTGGGATTATATAAGTAAATATTTCTTTATGACCATCATTTATGTAGTATTTCTTTATATTTTCCTTTATATATGATTTTCCTTTATATATGATGGAAATCTGATACACATTGTTCTTATTGGTTTGATCAATTATCACTTAGTAAAATTAAGATAAAATTAAGAACAGATTTTTAAAATCACATCTTAACTATTCTCAGTGAACTTTATACCTTTGCATAGATTCAAATCAAAATCTAAAATATGTTTACTCAGTCTCAAAAACTGCCTTAAGTTATATCTCTGATAAAAGTAAATATTCTCAAGTACATTCCAATAATAATTTCTGAGAAAGTAATGTATGTGAGACATGACTTTAACTAATTGTCTCCCTTTGGTAATGGCACAGGTATCAGGATCAATTAAACTCTTGTCATGACTACATTTGGAAAGAGATGATTTAGGTTAGTGCTATGACTAGTAACAGAATAGCTCTTTTATAAAAAAAATTATATCCAATTTCTTTGATGCTGAATAGCAGTAATTTGAAAGGAGAGATATGAATAGTAGAAAATAAAATTAACAAAAACTGATAATATGCTGGGTGGGAAAAGCTAATCATTTAAAAATATATGCTTACTAAAGTTAGAGTTTCAGAAGCTCTTTTTTTCTAGTAGTTATTATTGTGTCAGAGTTTCTTCCATAACAAATATTCAAGTTGCGGTTTATTTTTGTTGTTGTTGTTTTTTACAACTATTTATAGAGGGACCTATTTTGGCTTTTTTCTACTACAAGTAATTGTGAAAATTGATTTTTTAATTGTACCTTTGGTTTAACACAGGGATTTTATTTTTTAAGATAACACTACTGAATTAGTAGTATATACATAAAGACACCCGAATAATTTCTTTAATAAATGACAAATTATGAGGATCTTACATGGAGGTCCTGCTTGGACCTCTATGCTTACTAAAAACTGTCAAGCAAGGAATGCTATTAAAACATTCAGCATTGAGCATTGGTTTTGTCACAAAGGTTAATGGCTAAATTTTTTTGAGCTCTCATTCAGTTATTATGTTATAAAATCTAGAATTAGAAAAATAAACACTTATTTGTAGTCATAAAAACTGCCAGATTCTGCTATGGTGCTATGGTGCTATTCTGTTATTCTGCTATGGTGTCTAATGGAGTATATAATTAACTAAAATAACAATCACAGTTTTGTATTAGTAGCACAATATTTACTAGGTGGATGCTGAGAAAAGTTCAGCACCTCATGCTGTTAAACAGAATATCAATACTAAATATCTTTTTTTTGGCTCTTTTAACCTCTGTTATGGAAAAGAAGTAATAATGCAAAGATATGTAAAATTGTCTTTCTAACAAAATAGTATTCTGCCTCCTAAAAGGTGCACCTTTTACTTTCAGTGTGTTCCTTTTCATCCCATAGAATTTCAACTTGCAAATATATTTATTAGATGATATCTATAGGATATTCTTCCTGTTTGAATATTAGCTGTGAGTGGAAGGTGCACTTTGTTTTGTTTTGTTTTATTCACAGGATTATTTTGGTGATACTGAAATTTGCCTTCAGAGAAGCCTACTAACTAGACAAGCATTCTATCAATGAGCCACACTGTCAACCCTTTTCCCCCTGATTATCTGGAGGTATTCACCTTTCCTGGGCCAGTAGTTTGACCATGATCTTCCTATTTACACTTTGTGCCATATCTGCAATGGCAGATATGTACCACTGTGTCCAGCTTTTGTTGAGATGAAGTCTTGCTCAAGTTTTGTCTTGCAAGCCAGAAACACAAGGCCCCTGACCTCAATCCAATACAGAGCAAGAGCATGAATATTTCAATATCTTTTCGAGATCCGGATAGCAATTTTTTGCATAGTATAAAGAAAAGTAGAAACTGAATCATATGGTAGTTCTATGTTAATATTTTTGAGTAATTTATACATTGTTTCCTGTAATATTTCTAGAAAAAGCACAACATTTTGCATTTTTATCAACAGTGTCCTGGGGGGGAGAGTGTCCCATTTTTCCAAATTCTTACTAACATTGATCTTGTTTGCTTTTGTTTGTTTAAATAATATCCATTCAGAAAGGTACAGACTATCTCATGGATTTAACATTCATTTCCCTGATTATCAGTGACATTAAACACTTTTTTCTTTATATCTGTTGGTTATATATGCTTTAACTTCCTCTTTACAGAAATAGCTATTTAAATTCTGAGCATATTTTGTTGTTGTTGCTGTTATTGTTGCTTATGTGTGACACTTGGTATAAAATCCTCAATTTTACACACTTAACCATACTAAGTAAGTACTGTACCATTAAAATAGGTCTTAATCCCTTTGCACATTTAAACTTGATTTATCAGTACTTTGGCTAGTTACTTGTAAAATTTCTCATAGATTTTGGAAATTAACTTCTTAGTTGATACATTATTCACAAATATTTTCCTTTCTTCATGTTTCTCTTTCAAATGATTGTTTCCTTCTCTATGTAGAAACCTTTTATTTTCCATACAAAAAATAAGTTTGACTTATTTACTTTGGTTTTCATTTGCTGTTTTCATATTTCTAAATTAAGATGTATGATGCCTGTCCTCATTTCCTCCTCATGTCCTCACTGAACGTTCCTTTGCTATGCATAGTCTTTTGTTGTTCCATTTGAATGAGTTATTTGAATAAAAATTGGTTTCAGAAGATATAGAGATTGTAAAGACTCTGTAGATGTTTCATTGTGATATGTCCATATAAACATATAACATGCTTTAATCAAATTCACCTCTTAAGCCTACTGGAAATATGCTTAAGAACAACTAGAAAAAATTCTATTTTGTGTCTGGAAGTAATAAGAGATACTGATTGACATTATCTAAAATTTTAGTTCTCTGGAACTCCTTTACATGTCACCCCATAAGCCTGCTGAGATTTTAAGTCTCCAAGCATAACTCTTCATCACTGCCAGGAGGATGATTTTATTTATTTATTTATTTACTTACTTACTTACATTTCTGGGTTCTTCTTCCTTTTTCTTATCCATCTCATTCTGGCTTCTCTTCTAAGATAATTCAATAGTTCTTCTTATCATTGTT
>NW_012267264.1:13958537-13959940 GCF_000151885.1 Dipodomys ordii
GAAACATAGAAGCAAGGGGATTGTGAGTTTGAGCTTATGTTCAGGAAAATTTATGACGACCCTGTTTCAGAAACAAAATACTACTATAAAGGACAGACAAATGAACTATTAACAAATAAATATACTCCAGTTAATTTAGTGGAGATAGTTTTATATTATAACACACCAATGCATGTTCATGACTAGAGAGAGGCACAGAAGGTAGAATGTGGGCAAAGAACATGTCTACCATCTCAGAGAATGATTAGTCAAGTCCATGCTAGAAAGCATTGATATGCTCTGAGAATATACCATGCTTTTGATGAAGTTTGTAAATAATGTATTTTTACCCTGACACTTTAAAACTTAGTTATTTTGCAATTTGTTAGTCCGTTTTTAATGATACTGATAACTAAAGAAATTATATCTTTGCCATTATTTTTAATTTTGTGAAACACATTACCCATAAATTATGAAATATTAGTAGTCAGGAATTTTATGTTCATCTCTGACATGTGTATGTTTTCTTTACGCACATATGATCAGCTTGAGCCAACTTCAGGCATTAAAATGTTTTTGAGTTGAGTTGCATTTATTGGGAGGGTCAATTAACAAGGATTAAGCTAGTTTTAAGGATATCATGCTGTTAGATCTCAAACCCAAGGAGATTCTAAGGAGAACTATTTATTACCTTATATCCAATGAATTTATTTATTACCTCATATTCTCAGAATTTCTTAGAATAAAGTGCTCAATGATGAATAAGTTCCTGATACTAAACTCTATCTCTAGATCTTGACCTGGAAATTTATTACTCAGCTATAATTTTCCTTCAAGCAGGAATTCTCCCACTAACTTATTTATCTATTCAAGAATATAGGTATGAAATAAACTAATATACAGTTAAAATAATAATACAACTTCAACATAGTCTTAATATTTTGACAATATTTTTAGAAAACAAGCTGACTATGGTTTTGACTTGTACTCTAAGGGCAGAGCAAAATACCATTTGTGTTTTGTTCTACAGTGTCAGTGTTCCACATGGAAAATCTGGCACTATAAATATACACAGATTGTCAATAAACTTCAGCTTCTCTTTTTTGGCCTTAATTTTATGAACAAACATTTTAACATAAAAATTTCTCTATGTGGTTAGCTTTAAAGTAATTTATAAGTTTCAGGATGTAAATCAGGGGTAGAACACATGCTAACCATGTGGAAGACCCTGGAGTACACTAAAAAGCACACATAAAAAATGATGGAGAGGATTGTGTGTGAGAGACATGAAGTCATAACACAATTCCATTAAACAAACATTACAATAGGCACAGTGGCTCATGTCGGTAATTCTATTTAGAAGACTGGGATTCAAATAAAGTCTAGGAGACACATTCTTCCCCTCCCCTCTTCCCCCGCCATCC
>NW_012267264.1:13961840-14016960 GCF_000151885.1 Dipodomys ordii
TATTTCAATGGGAATTTGACATCTCTGTTATGATTTATTAGCCTGTTGTTTTATTTTCTGTAATGTCTTTTAGTTTTAGTCTTGGGTAATGTTTGCCTTGTAAATTGAGCTTGAAAATATTCCTTCTACCTTCATCTTGTGGGGAAATGTAAAAATAATTAGTAATGATATCTTTTTGGATATTTGATGTTACTTGATACACTGGATAAGAATTAATATCCATAATATACAAGGAATTCAAACAATTCAATAGCAAAAAGAAATCCCTAAATTTAGTTAAATAATGTTAAGAGGAACTAAATGGACATTACTTTTCCAAAGAGGAAACATAATTATTAGTCAAATAGGCATATTAAAAATTTCTCAATATTGCCGGGTGGTGATGGCTCATGCCTATAAACCAAAGTGCTCAGGATTCTGGTTCCAGTCATTCCAGGTAGGAAAGTCCATGACACTCTTATCTCCAAAAAAGCCAGAAGGGGAACTATAGCTCATGGTAGAGTGCTAGCCCTGAGGAAAAATGATTGGGACAGTACCCAGGATGAATACCCCCACACATAAAAATTCTCAATGCAATTTATTATTAGGAAAGTGAAATCAAAAGTAAAATAAGATCTGTTACTTGCCAATTTCAATTGTTATTTTCAAAATGACAACAGATAAAAAGTGTTGTCAAGGATGTAAAGCAAAGTGAATCCATATCCACTGTTAGTAGGAATGTAATTTCCATATGATCCACCTCAGTATATACACCCAGTAGCCAATGTATAGAAACATCCTATTTTCCATTGATGGATACATGGATATAGAGAAAACGTTTACATACATATGTATGCTTGTATGAGTGCATGCCAGTTTAAAAAAGTTCTAGCAACATGCTAGAACTTAAAAGGATGCAAACATTAAATAAATATATATAGATATAGGTATGGAGAGATTGCTTGTATATATTTAAGATTATAAATACATATATATATACATATATATATATGAAAGGATTATTTCCTGAGCTGTGATAAATTTCAATTAATTGGATCTGCTAAGTAGAGCCCAGCTAACAATCAGCTCATCAATTGGATGTGATTATAACAAGTTTCTAATTTTTATTAAAAATGAACTACATTCTGGTTTATTAGTAAAACAAAGTTTAAAACTTTTTTAAGATGTTGGATTCCTGTAGCTTCTGTCTTAATAGTAGGTACTCAGGACGAGAGATCTGTGGGCTTATGGTTTAAGGCAAACCTGAGAAAAAATGCTTGCAAGACCCAATATCAACAAGTAAAAGTCAGACATGGTAGCACATTCCTATCAACTAAATTATGTAGGAAACATAAATAGGAGACTGTGGTCCATGCTATCTGAGACAAAAACTGATTATTTAAAAAAACAACAAAGCAAAAAGAGTTGAAAGTGTGGCTCATGCAGTAGAGTACCTGCTCAGAAAGCACAAATCCCTGAATTCAAACTTAGGCCTTACCAAAAGAAAATGAAGTTTGGAATTTGTAAATATTATATGCAACTATTATATACTTCCAAAGGATTAACCCGATATTCAGCATTAATATAGGATACTCCTGAAATATGGTAGGAATATGAAATTATTTAATACTTATAACACAAATAACATACAGATTTGGAGAATTTGAAGCAACAAAAGAGTAATATAACTGAGATAACTGTTGTATAACTGCAAATAATAAGACACACCTTCCCAATATATAAAGTAACAAGGGGGAGTGACTTGGTACAAAGAATTTAGAAGTAGCATGGAAATCTCAAGGAATTCAAGTATATCTCAAGAAACACAAATTTCTTTTAGAAGCAGGCAAGTGTAAATCTGTGTATCTCTACTTGGCATAAATGACTTTCCATGTTGTACAGAGCCACAAAAGTTTTAGATTTATTGCTGGTATATTATCTTTTGGAACTCTGGGACACAGTGCTGATAAATAACATTAAGTATACTAAATTCAATCCTACTTTCTTTAAATAATTGCTATCAGGTTAAAAATGTGATTTTTACATTCATCAGCAAAAAAATCAAGTCTCTAATACATTTCCATAAATAGAAAATAACTTTCATCAGTAAAGAGATCTTGAAGTAAAGGTGGGAAGCAACATTTAAGTAGTAGTGGATGGCTGCACCAAAGCTTTTTAAAGAAAAACCTAAAATAAAGTCGTAACAATCTTAGAAATATGACTCAAATGAATAATAGTCAACTGACCAATGCAGTTTACAGAATATCAAGGAAATATCCAATTACAACCTGAACCAATAATTTCATGTATCTACAATATACTTTTGATGTCTGAATGTATAGTATACTTCTCTTTTGAAGCTAACCTTTTGACCAGTATTTTCTAGTGTTACTGATTACAATATAGAAAATTCACCACACCAGACAAGATCTATGTGTTATTTGAAAATAGTAAAGTCCATCCATCATTATAATGATTCAAGAGGCAATGGTATTTGAAATACAAAAACTTTGCTGTATTTGAAATACACAAACTTTGCTGTATTTGAATGGTTCTTTTGCATAAACTTCTTTCCCTTTCTTTAACCAATCTGTGTAACCATTCATCTTTACAATGCTTTTTCAAGCAAGCTACAGTTGTGTATTTCTGTGTACTACCATATCAAAATTATTACAAAAAGCACTTGATAGTTGTGCTGTATCTGTAATACGGCCTTGTTTGTGGATATTTTGGTAAATTCCCTGAAGTGGGATTGCTGGGTCATAGGTGAGCTCTATGTTTAGTCCTTTGAGGAACCTCCATTCTGTTTTTCAGAATGGTCAAACAAGTTTACACTCCCACCAACAGTGTAGTAGCATTCCCTTTTACCACATCCCCTCTCCTCTAGCATCTGTTGTTATTAGATTGCTTTTTCTTTTTTTTTGTCGGTCATGGGGCTTGAACTCTGGGCCTGGGCGCTATCCCTGTGCTCTTCAGCTCAAGGCGAGCACTCTACCGCTTGAGCCACAACGCCACTTCTGGTTTTCTGTGGTTTATTGGAGATAAGAGTCTCATGGACGTTTCTGCCCAGGCTGGCTTTGAACCGTGATCCTCAGATCTCAGCCTCCTCAGTAGCTAGTATTACAGGCCCGAGGCACCGGCACCGGGCTTTAGATTTCTTAATTATAGCAATTTCAGCTGCGGTGAGGTAGAATCTCAATGTTGTTTTGATTTGAATTTCTGTTATGGCCAGAGATGTTGAGCATTTCTTCCTGTGTGGATTGACCATTCTTATTTCCTCTTCAGAGAAGATGAATGAATGAATCTTTGCTTCCAACAGAAAGAATGACACAGCCCCATTTGTAAGGAAATGGAAAGAGTTGTAAAACATCATATTAAGTGAAGTGAACTAGACCTAAAGAAATATAGATCCCATGGTTTCCCTCATTTGTAATAATTTGTATATGTCTAGGATAATCCTAGCAGATGTGCAGAATAACTCAATAGCTATGTACATATAACCACATAAGAAGTGAAATGAACTCCAAGACATGGACGCAGGAGATATTTCTTTGTTGTTGTTATTTTTAATGTACTATGTGATTTTTTTTCTTTTGTGTTTGTTTTATCCCCTGTTGTCACCGTATTTGATTTTGGTACCCTGGGTATTGTATATGTGTTTATCTGAATTAGGGAAGGTAAGGGGAACAACAAAATGGTGAGCCAAAGCACAAATGGGAACTAATGTAACAGTGATACTCACAAGACAATATGTTGGAAATGACCTGTACAACTTGTGTGAGTTGAGGGGGGGGCGGATGTTGAGGAAGGAAAGTGGAAGAAAAATATGGGAGAGAGTAACAAGTGTGACAAGAAATGTACTCACTACCTTACTTATTTAACTGTAATCCTTCTGTACATCCCCTTGACAATAGGTTTTGATTTTTAGAAAGCACTTCGGTGCTTAAATATCTTAGTTTCTTGACACAATCACCCCACAGCCATTGGTTCTAGAAAGAAAATAAGGTTCACTCTTAATTTATGATACTAAGAAAGAAAATCAAAATAGCATATGGAAAGAAAGTGTCAGATCAGATATGAAGTTGAAGGATTTGTTCACTTTTCACTATTGTACTGATGTTTGCAAGTATTCTTTTATTTTTGTATTAGCATTAATTCATTAATTCAGCATGATTTCATATACAAATAGATTTGCAACTTTAGTTCCTTCATGTTTGCTTACATGCTTTTATTATTCTGATTATTACCTCTGTTTATATTTTAGAAGGTTTAGTAGACAATTAAGATATGTTAATCATGATAGTATTTTGTATAGTATTATAACTAGTAGCAATGAAAGTACTATTCTATGCTATACTATCCATTCCCCATTCCCTCTGCTCCAATATGGTGGATTCCTATATGTCCTAATGACACATGGATCTATGTAGTATTTTTGACTCTAGTCAGATAGGATACTTTATATGAAATATGTATATTTTTGTTGAATTTCAGAATTAGGATTTATTTTGAACTCAAGGATCACTCATTATGAATATTTCCTTTATTGACTAAAGCCATATCTGGGAACAGTAGGTAATTCTCTTTAAAATTAGATTAGTCTCCCGTAGGCCAATTAGAAGCAAATTACATATAATAAATATAGCTCAATTGTTTTAATTAAATAAAGCTATCACTTTTAATCATGTAAAAAACTTTTGGGAATAGAAATTTTGAAATGGAATAATGATATAGTTATATGACTATGCATGATTAATTAGCAAATTGTTTCAAGTTAATATACAGATATGTGTTTTCCATTCACTTTGAGCTCATACTTTGTCTTAAGCTTTGTGTATATCATTGAGAATAATTCTTTGCTCCATGACTTTCAGTCTATAGAAAGCATATGTTAAAAGCAGACAGTGTGGTTTGTCTAATTTCAAATTCTGTAAATCCTATAACATATGTATATATATATGCAGTATATATAGAATATATAATCATAGATAATGTACATATGATATTGTGGAGCCTCTAAACTATTATCTATAGATTTTAAAGCAAAATATTTCCTTATAACCATTTTACTTTGGCATGTTGACTATGAATACTATATATTTCTACGTATTTTTGAATGGGTGTTTTGTATTCTTTGGTAATCCACCTCAAGGGACTTATTGTGCTTGCTAATTGAGGCATTTCTGCTTAATACATGGACAACTGTGGTCAGCATTTAAAAATATTCTTAAATTATTTTATCTTAAATACAAGTAAGTTTAAAAAATAATTTGGGTAGCTTTACAGCTTTGCTATAAACTCATACAAAATAGATTTTATAATTAAAGTGCTGACACATTGAGTACTATAAAAGCAAGAACAGCCTTGCTATAAAAATGCTTATGATTGCTTTGGCTTCCTTTGCAAAGCTTGCGCTCCCAAACTGCTACTGTAGGAGCAGTTGTGCTTGCTGATAATAGTGTGTATTATGTATGATTCCTATCTGCTCATCAAATGCTATTTTTATGTTGTGTATTGCTGAATTTTTTTTCTCTTCTACTCAAAGCGGTATCAACATTATATTTCCATTTTGGGAAGATCACTTACAATAAGCAATCAGAATTAAGCTAAACTTCAAGATGTCTAAGTTTTCAATAAAGGAATAAATTAGATTTGACAGCAATCTACTCTGTTATGTGCTGTCACACCCTATCAAGCCAATGATATTTTATAACATTAATAACCCACTGAGAATTTGGATGGAAAACATACCAATACATTTTTAGGAAGCTGAAGACCTGTTTGAAATAAAGCACGTAGTTGAAGTTTGTTCTACTGAAAGTGTTGCAAGGTCGTGTAACCTTATGGGATAAGAAAGAAAACAAGGTCTAAGAGTTCAAGAACTCATGTGGTTCAATTATGTAGAAAGCAGGAAAAGGAAAGAAGGATGGGACTATACTGGACTGACAACATGTAGTCTAGTTTCTTAAAAGTCAATTCGTTTTACCTCTAAAAAATTAACAGTAAGCTGGCTGCCGGTGGCTCATGCCTGCACTCCTAGCTACTTAGGAGGCTGAGATCTGAGGATGGAGGTTCAAAGCCAGCCCGGGCAGGAAAGTCCATGAGACTTTTATCTCCAATAAACTGCTCAGAAAACCGAAAGTAGCGCTGTGGCTCAAGTGGTAGAGCTCTTGCCTTGAGCTGAAAAGCTAAGGGACAGTGCCCAGGCCCAGAGTTCAGGCCTCACGATTGACAAAAAAAAAATAGACAAAATTTCAACTTGGTCACATTTTGAACTCAGAGCCTTATTATTAAGCAAACTTTTTAATATTGAGCCATGCCTCCAGCCCGAACTTAATACAGTTAATATTTATTATTTTGCAGTTCATTTTTCTTTATTTTCACCAGATTATATTGTTGTCATTAGCACTATTTTGCACACCAAATATAGTGGTGTGTATGTATGTAGGTAGGTATGGTATGTATGTATGTATATATATATGTGTGTGTATCTACATATATTATCTATATGAAGAACTTATTAAACAAAAAGGAGACAGGAAAATAACTGTATCAGTGGGAATTAAAATGGAGGCAAACTGATAGGCAAGTATAAAATAGAGGTCTCCATTTTTATATGAAAATTTGTTGATTTTCACAAAACCTCTCAAGAGGCCATTAGAACACACCTCACACCTGTCAGAAAGTTGTTCTATTCTTGTAAAGCTTATATATAAAGAATTATTCATACTAAAGGATGTGAATTTCAAGAGAGAAAGAAGCTAAAAATTAATAAACAAAGGGTGTAAATTCCTAGTTTGCTACGAGGTCCAAACTACAAGGAACTTTTTGGTAGTGATTCAGAATATTGAACTTAAATTCATGAGAATTTCATGTGATCTGTTGCTCATCTTGCACTTGCATGGAATGGTTGCTATGGGAGACCCAGAAATGAAACCAATCATGGCACTGTAATTTAAAACTAAAACAGCTGGCAAAAATCTTTCCTCCCAGAGCATGTTGTCGTAGAAGTAAATGAAAAGGTCGGAAGACTTTTCATTTGCTTCTGTGATAACATGAACTACTTGAACTAAGGAACATATTAATGTTCCTCTGAAGCTTTCTATTATGTGTCAGGAGCCCCATTCCAAGATATCACAGTGGAAGTGATAGAAAAAGACAGATGAGAGAATGAAACCGTTGGTCCTAACACAAAATAATCAGGCATCTTTATATTTCCACTTTAGATTATAACAGGAAACCTGATTAGATTTTGTGTTTTTTTTTAACCTAAAAATAAACCTGTCTCAGGAGGAAGTTCTTGTCTATATGACTGATTCTTATTATAAAAGAATTTCTTTTAAAGGCACAGGCACATCTTTATAAATACATTTGATGCTCAGTATATGTAAAATCAATAAGCCATTAATGTAAGTACCTATCATATTTTTTATGCTTCACTTAGAAATGAAAACTGGCTTTGTGATGTGACCACTCATAATAAAACTATAAGAAGTACTATTTTAATACTTTTTTAATTACAAAACTTTTATGTAAAAATTGTAACCTTTACTCTACTAACTATATCCCTTTCATAGTGCATAAAACAAAAATTCAAATCCTGAATTTATATTCAAATTCTAATAATTCATATAAAAGACCAAATATAATTTTAGAGCTTATTTCCAAGTGGACTCTAAATTAGTAGTCTTTTGATTAATTGTGTCAGCCAAAAAATAATTTAAATTCTCCTCAACTTATACTAGTACACTATGTGTACCATTAACACAAATATTTCTAATGAGTCCATCATAACTGCAACAAAAATTGTGAAGGAAGATGCCATATTTCTGCCTGGGTTGTCAAACTTCCGTATTTTCAAGCTCCCACATTGAATAGCCCAATACCTGTTCTGGGCATTTAAATAGGAAACTGGTTGGGAAGGACAGCTAAGAAGGAGAACGCAAGACACTATCCAAAATTATTCAAAACATCCCAACAAAGAGGGGAAAGGGCGAGTTTAAATCCTTCCACAGGACAGAAATGGATTTTTAAGCTTCCAGTTCTGTAAAAAATTGGCTATTAAAATACAGGCAAATGTTGTAATGATAATTATTTTTAACATTAGCCACAGTCAGTGAGAAAATAGCAGAGAGTGATTTTCTTCACAGTTACAACTTCAAGATACACTGCTGTGTGGTGTTTCTCCCAAGCTTTAATAAGAAATATGATGATAAATGGCCCCTGCTAATGTTTTTAAGGCAGCCAAGATTAGAAGATAGAGCTCTTGTTAATTTTGTATTAGATGGAAGGCATCTGAGCATGCAATGAATGACATAAAAGCTACTGTTATTTTTTAAAGATATAGTCTAAGCTACATTTATTTTTTTAACCTTGGCCTCATTAATTGTCAGAAATGTGAAAGTTAATTTCCTTTCTTGTTCATACTGTCTTCAAAATAAGCTATTACATTCCTGTATTTTTAGCTACCTATTGCTCCTAGTAATGATCATTTTTTTGAAGTTTGCTTATAAAGACAACAGGTATTTGTTGATTCAATAATAATTTTGATACTCTAAAAATTAAGTGATAACACATGTTAATTGTCCAGTTTTCAGTGAGAGTATAATAAGCAATGATTTTTTTTCCTTAAAGGTTATATTGAAACTGATGATTATTTTGTTTGAAAGTAATGTCATCTCGTCTAATTATACAATTTCATGACAAACCCAAATATACTTCCTTGATATATATTTATAAATAAAAGAGAGATTTTTTTTCTAAAAGAGCACATTATTATTGCTTATTTAAAAGTATTGCCAATACTTTCTTCAACATAATAATCTGTAACTATGGTTTGGTTTTTGTCAAGTTTGATAACTGAAGATAATTTAAGATTCTAAACAAACATGTAATTGTCAGTTATCATTTATCAATATTTCCTGGGTGTTGACTATGATTCTATCAAAATGCCTATCACCAGAGAGGCCAGTTTTGAAACCAAGAGCATTAGAAATCTTCAAAGTAGACAATAGTCACAGAGCAACCAATCCACAGGATGTCATTTACAAATTACAGTACTAGCTATTTTTGAATCACCATATAGAAGCAATGTAGGATCACAAGGGCTCAATAGCTTTATGCATTTGGTGATATAAAATGATGTTTATTGAAATGAACTCCAAGAAATGGAAACAAGAGATTTTTTTATTGTATGTTTGCAGTTTTCTTTCCTTTCTTTGCTTTTTCCCTTAGGTTTCCTCTCTTTTGTTACTGCTTATGATTTCTGTAATCTTTGTCTTGCTTATAAGTTCAGCTGATTTGGGCAGGGAAAGGGGAAACACAGAAATAGCCAGACAAAGGGTAAGCCAATTCAGCAATGAAACTCACTAGACCTTATGTTGTAAATAAACTTTACAACTTGTGGAGAGGGAAGGGAAGTCAGGAGAGAAAAACTGGGAGAGAATGAGAGAGGGGGAGACACTGTTCAAAAGGAAGTATACTCATTATCTAACTTATGTCACTGTATGTAATCCCTCTGTATATCATCTTTAAAGTAAATTTTTTAAATAAGTATTTTATTGTGAAAATACTGTATAGGGGGGCTACAATCACATGAGCAAGGTAATGAGTACATTTCTAATCAAGCATTGTTGCCTCCTCCTTTGACTTTCCCTACCATCCCATCCCTCTCCTTCCTCCCTCCCCGGCCTGAATTGTAAAGTTCATTTTTCAACATAGTGTCTTGTACATCTCACATCTCATTGTTGCAGTGGGTTCACCTGTATCCCTATTTAAGCAATTTGTGTTTTTCCTTCCCCTCCACAAATTATACCAACATCAAATACAGTGAAAATCTTAAAATGAAAAAATATACTCAATAAACACAAGATTTTTCTCTTCATTGTGAATTATGTTACAATTTATTTAGCTGTTAAATGTGGTACTTTCGGTGGTGTATTTACTGATAGCAGAGCTATCAGCCAGAATCTTCTGCAGTTAGTTTACTATGTTGTTTGAGCATGCTGCCTTGTGTGCAGGTGTGTGCACCAGTACTGAGGCTTGAACCAGAGCCTGGGGGCTGTCTCTGAGCTGTGTGCTCAAGGCTAGTGCTCTACCACATGCGCCACATCTCCCCTTCCTGCTTTTTTGATAGTTTATTGGAGAGAAGAGTCTCACCGACATTCCTGCCAGGACAGGCTTCAAACTTCTGTCCCCAGATCTAAGCCTCCTAAGTAGCTAAGATTACAGGCATGAGTGAGCAGCATGTGTCTTAAAGCTACAAGTGTCTTTTTAAACATTGCTCAGCAGCTTTGATTCTCTCTGTGAAGTCTATAGACTAACATCAAAGAGCTGACATTTAACTAACAAATTTTCTCTGAGATGAATGATGTGAGTCGAGTGGCATAAAATGACTTCAACAGGTTCAGAAATTGAATCTGTGAATTAAACTATGCTGAATAACAGCCATTGGACCTGTTTTATATCCAGGCCAAAAGTTCAACTGTTTTTTTTTTTAACTGTGGGGTTTTGAGGCAAATGTACTTTGTGGTAATTCCTCTAGCTTTGATTTCTTTCCATTTCTAGTGTGAGTTGGAATTTTGAAGGAATAAGGCCCTCAAGTTATTGGGATTACACATTAGGAGACTAGATAAACATATAGACTATATAGTGCACTCTGAGCAAGACACTGTAAAAAGTCTTGATATTCATAATGCTTTAATAATTTGGTGATAGTATAGAGGAATTCACTTACACTATTATTTCTAGTTTTTATTTGGAATCTCCTTTTTTTACATTTGCACTTTTATTTTGAAATCAATGTAGGTTTAATGAAGTTAATAAATAACAAAGTATTACTTCTTATAAATGCAAAAATATTAACCATTTTTTCCAATGGCAAAATCTTACACAGTTTTAGTACAGCAAATTGACATTGCTACAACCTATTAATTGATTTTAGATTTTACTAGTTTTACTTTATTTATTTCCATGTCACCACTGTGTTCAAGATAAATATCAAGTCTTTCAATACACAATTTTATTCTGCTGACTGTCTCCTTCTACGAAACCTAAGCCTGGTTCCATTGATCTGTGGGGATACAGGTACCATTGATAACCTTCTTTATGAATAAGGAAAGCCTGAGGAATCAAAATAACTTGCTTAGAGGAAAGAAGTTGAGTTTATATCTGAATCCAGGTGACCTGGTTTTAGAGTTTTTAAATGGTAAATGATTCTTTCTTCTCTAACAAAATACTAGCAAGAAGTAGTTAGAAAGTTTGGTTGTGGCCTGTGCCCAGGGGCTCATGCCTAATAATCCTAGTTACTCAGGTGGCTCAGATCTGAGGATCACTGTTTAAAAACCAACCTGTGCAGAAAATTCCCTGTGAGACTCTAATCTCCAACTAATCACTGAAAAACTGGAATTACAGCTGTGGCCCAAACTGATAGAGTGCTAGCTTTTGGCAAAAAGAGCTCTGGAGGAACAGCACCCAGTCCCTGAGTTCAAAAGCCACAACAACAACAAAAAAAAAAGTTTGGTTTCAAACAATTTCTAAAATAAGAGTAAATTTTAAGTATAAACAAAAATAGGAAATGTTGTGGGAGAATTTTGGCATTCTTTTCAGCCTATAATAATTCTACATTTTAGTATCATCAATAAGAACAGAAAATGACAAGGGAAATGTAAAAACTCCATAGAAGGCAGGTTCTATAGGGGATCAACCAAACCCTCATTTTTCTTTTCCCGAGTCTCAAATAAGCCAGTAAGTGTAAAATACAACAGATTTGAACAAGAAATGAAAACATGTCAACAACAATGAATACATGTATAATTTTTTTTGTACAGAAAACCTCTCCTTGCTATCTAACTGTAATGAATGAGGTGGAGAGCAGGCCCTTTGGAAATTACCATCTCTAGATTAACTAGAAGCAGAGTACAATTGCATAAACCAGAACACTTGTAATAACATATATTTTGACCTGATTTTGAGGAATCATCTGCCCAGAGCTACAGAATAGAAGACATTTAGAAACTCACCAAGGAACTGTAAATTCTATTCTATGCCTGTCTGTAAGGAGCTCAGTTTGGAGGTTATTTCAATATGTTGATATTTTACTGACTTTTGTTCCACATCTCTTAAAACAAACATTTCAGAGGAAAGAATTAGGTAAAACTAAAGGTTCTATTTATTTTATTTTTGTATCATTTGTGTGTGAGTGTGTGTGTGTGTGTGCCCACGTGCGTGTGTGCACACGTGTGCCTACACCAGTCCTGAGCATTTTCCCTGAGATTTTTGCTTAAGGCTATGCCTTGAGCCACAGCTAGACGTCTGGCTGTTTTCTTTTTCTTTCTTTCTTTCTTTTTTTTGTGCTGGTTAATTGGAAATAAGAGCCTAATGGATTTTCCTGTCAGGGCTGCTTGAATTGCAATCCTCATATCTCAGCCTCTTGAGTAGTTAGGATTACAGGCATGAGCCACTGGCACCTGGCTAATTTTATTTTAAATAGTTATTTTCCCTTTTCAAAAAGACAACTATGTTCAAGCTACCTAAAATCATATTTCTACCTCATCAGATTTTGCTGCAGTTATTCTTATTGATGATGTAGATTTTCTGATCAATACAATAAAATATATTTACTATAAATATAAATAGTAAATATAAGTATTTACTATATAATACAATTATTATTGATATATTTTATGCATTTTTTCTTTCTTTCTATATCTTTCTCTTTTCTTTTTTAGCAGTACGGAGTTGCTATTCACACTTGGTAATACATGGAAAATGCATTAAAATAAATTCAGAAAAATCACAAAAATTTAGAACTAGAAAGAAATGTATAAACTCTGTTGCTCAACTTTGTCATTATGCTTACTTTTTAGAATGGAAAAAATGGAATTCTTCAAACTCTTTGACTAGAGGGAGACAACTTGCATAATGTTTTTTCTATGTCATAATCAAAGAAATAGGTGTCTACTGACTTTGAAAGTTGTCCACAGTAGCATTGTAATGATGGAAAAATAAAATAGATTAGCAAAGTAGAAAGTGTCTAATATTATTGCAAAAACTAATTAAAATTAAGATAGGTAACTCTAATTAGTGTCTATGCTCACATATTTATAGATTCGTGGAGATATATATTAGTGCATATAACAAACCAGGTTTTCTTCCATAGAACTGGAACAGAAAGGAGATATGAAGTTATGATATTGCCCTTTTCAAAATTTCTATTCTTACTACATAGTGAAATTAATTTGAAGAACAAAAACTGTGAAAGCAAAGAAGACAAAAAAGAAAAAAACCCGTAAGTCAAGGTAAGGCCCATTAATGAAGATTTGGGAGAAAAAAAGAAAGAAATGGGTATTTTGAGTTAATGGCAAGGTTCTGTTTGGGTAGCAATGTGAAAGAGTACCCAGGGGTAGTTGTCAGGTTAAATGTAGCCTGAGCCAGAGTTATGCCTTTAGAAGCCTTCAGTTTTATCTCTCACAGAAAACAGTAGAGTTGTTTAGTAGCAGTATAGTTCCTTGCCCTTTCTTGGAATAAGCAGGAAGGTAAATGTCACCAGTTTGCCTTTGCTTAACATTTTCTATGTAATTGGGTAGCCTTCAGAGTTTCCCAGTCCCTATCCTGTGCCCCTAAATTAGACAGATTCTTAAGTCCCACAATTGAGTAGGCTTCTTTCTCTGACCTTTTCTGTGCTCACTCTAAAGCTACTAGCTTAAGATCTGTCCAAATATACCACAACTAGTGGCTTGCCAATAAACACAATATATGATCAGTCACTTCTTTCCATCCGCAGATTATTTTTTTAATCTCATAAATTCTGAAAAGACTTTCAAACAGTGGGAAAGGAAGATGAGTTGAGATATTAAGCTGTATGAGATGATACAGCTAACGCATGCTAATTATCAATGTTTTCTGTCAGTTTTTTTCAAGGTAGGGAACTGATAGCATTGTTAGAACCCCAATATTCATTTCAGAGGAACTTTCAGACTCTGGCCTACAGAGGAAGCTCAGCTTGCTCAATACTTTGGGAGTGGAGAATGTCTGACGAAATTAGTTAGAACTCAATTAGAATATCTTGTAGCACATAAAAGTTGCACGAGTGTCAGTGTGCGTAAATAACCAGAGAAGAGTCCTATTCCATCATTTCCATATGGCTGTGGCTCCTATCAAATAGGACAGTGTAGTAATAGAGACAGAAAAGGTACAATTATTAAAGTGTTTACTATCTGACTTTTTTTTTTTACAGGAAATGGCAGTGACTCTCTTTACTTTTTTGCCTTGTTTTATTTAACAGCTCACATTATCCTAAAAGTACCCGAAACTTACTCAAAAATTTTGTACTCTTTATGTCTTCCTGCTTAATTTCTTCTTAGTAGATAAAGAGAAGGACTATTTTCTTGAAAGTTCACACAATCAGATAAGCAGTTTCTCTGAACTAATAAGCAGATCATTTGCACAAAATACATTTAGGAATATGCTCCACTTTTTTAATGCATTGGAAATTTTGATTTTTCCAGCAGCCATGCCTAGTGTACGTAGTTATAGGTCAATATCAGAGTCACTTGCCCTTACTACTCCCCTCACCCCTACTTGCACAAATAACTCCCAATAATTATTATTTGTATATTTTAAATAAGCAATTTCATTTTCCAGTTTCTGAATACCGTTAGAAATAATTATCACTATCATTCATTACTAAAGTCAGTTCAAAAATATTACATGTCAGCTCAAAATATTAACTCTCCATTTGTCCTACCCCAAGACTTTCTGTTCTACTTCTACTTAGAGGAAACATTTGTGGTTTTGTTCTCCCTCTACTTCTTTTCTGACCTTGCCAGAGAAGAGTAGTCATTCTGATTCTGAATCAAGATAGGAATCTAAACTCATTGGTGAGTTTGTGTATGAGATCTTCATTTGTTATTTAAGCATTGTCACAGACTTACATCTTCTCTCCTCGTTCAAGTCATTGAAGTAGGATATTTTTCCTTTCTTAAAATAATGCATGGATTTAGTTGTTCATGGACAAAGTATTAGTGAAAATCATTGAAGCACGATTTTCTTTTCGTCACATTCTTCCATAACATTTATGTTTAGTACAAATGGTAGTTTGAACTGGGGACTATTGGCTCTCAGCTGTAATCCCAGTTACTCAGGAGTCTGAGATCTAGAGAATAGGAACTAGAGGTTAGCCTGAACAGAAAAGTATTTGAAATTCTACCTCCAAAATAACCAGTGTCAGGTATTGCTCAAGTAGTAGAAAGTCAGCCACCTAAGATGTAGGCCCTACGTTCTAAGTCTACTAAAGGAAAAAAGAAAAATATACTTTGTTTCCTGTTCATCAGTATCAGACATCTTAATTTTTAGTGTGGTCTCAATCTTGGTAAGTGAAGAGTGGTAATATTAGTGGCTTCCTAAACTCAGTCAGTATATGTATGAATATATGACCAATGAACTTGTGATATGTTTACACTCAGAAAACAATCATTGAATATCTGCTATGGGAATTCTGAATTTCAATTAAATTCAACACAAAATATCACAGAGAGAAAAATATAGGAGCTTCTCCAGCTTTGATGATCCTCTCTGCCAATTTGTTTTGAGCCATAAGAAAATTAAACTTCCTGTAAAGTCAGTTCAACAAGTAACTCATTGAGGATTCATTAGATGCAAAGCACCATGCTAGGGGATGCAGTAAATTAAGAGCAAAATAAAACAGTGAGTCATAAAATACTTGCAATCTAATTGAAAAAGAGAGTGGTTAAAAATTGCATTAAAGCCATTATGTGAGACAGTATAATAAGTGCCACAGGAAAGAATAAAACAATGCCAAAGCATTTCAAAGGAAAATGAGATTAGTCAAATAGGAGATTTTTTATACGTTGATGCCTCAGATACATGGGACTAAGGGATTTTGATGAGAAAAGAATACAAGGTGGGATGGTTTTAAATGAAGACTTACGGTATAGAAAGAATATGTTTTCATTATCCATTTTATATTGAAAATCACACATATGTTAGCTACAAAATCCAGTCCATTGAAGGAAAGTGCATTGTGCTCCTTTATTCTGTGTATCTGTTCCCTCAAACAGCTGTCTAACCAGAGGGGAGGGATGTAGGCTCATTTTCCTATCCCATCTGTCCTTTAGGATTGCCAAAGTTGGCACTGATTAATTAAGTGACTGTGTCTGTTCCAATGACAGTCCACGAGTGTGGTCATAGACAAAAGATTCTCATTTGGAGGGGAAATTGAACTACCAAACAGGATAATTAGGAGAAGTTGTTGGTTAATGATTCTATAAAGATCAGCGTATTGTGCAATGGGCTAGGTATTCTTAAGTGGAAAAAGAGGTGGAACTGAATGACTCTTAAAGACTCTGCAATAAGTAGCTGAAGCAACCAGAAGGCCAGGTTTATGGCATAGGCTCTGGGGAAGATGGGATTCCCAGGTCCCTTCTCTTGCGTGAAGGCACAGTTTTCTATTTCACTAAGAAGGTCACTTCTGGTTTCTAAAGCAAGAGCCTGCTCTGTTAATCTTTACTGCACTCTCTGGAAGAGGCAAGAGAGTTTTTGAACGTGCACGTTGACATGATATTACTGATAGTTCCCTAATATTTATCTGGAGCTCCTACTGTTCAAAGGAACAGCCCACTAAATGCAAGCAAGTGTCAGGTATTAACGCTGAATTAAAACTGCAGGTAAAAATGAGGACACTGGCGTATTCCTGTCCATGAGCTTGACAGGAAATTTATTTTGCTGTAGCTGAAAAGTAATTAACCTCCACAGTGAGAATTCTATTACTAGTAGCTATTCTGCCATGCAAAGTGCACTACATGGAAACGTTACAGGCTATCAAGCAGAAACTGCAGATTTGTCTGCATTTTAAACTGAATTTCCATTACCCTGTTCTCTTCTCTGTATCTCTTCTTCTCCACCACATTCTATCTCATTTTCACTCAAGCTGGAAATTGAGACACATAGGGAACTTTACAAAGTTCAAATCAACAGATTGCCTTAAAGCTTTCATAAAAGTTACTTTTTGTGCAGTGTTTAGTTTGTTTTATGTGGTATCCTTTGTGGTAATGATAAAAATACGGAGCAAGCTGAAAAGTGTTGCAAATATGAATTACTTTACCAGGATATAGCCAAGAAAATTGTAATTCAGTAGGTTTTATCCAGTTTTGAGGTTGTATGTCTGTTAATATATAGACACCCATATATACATATAATCTTAAAAAACATATTTTTTAAATGTTACCTAAATTCTACATGCTCATTTCTGTTTCAATACTTGTTTTGAGAAGAGAAAAATCAAGGTGTTTCAAAACAATTGGATTATTAGGGCATAGTTTGAACATAGTGGAGATTTTGCATGTGACTGCTTGATTTTTGTCAGAGATAAACCTCAAATCAACAAAAAAGCAATGCTCAGCTGAATTGAACATACTGAGAATCCCTACGCACACATACACACATGCCACTAAACTGTCTTCCAGCTACCTCAAATCCTCAAGCATGTTAGAAGCCACTACTACCAAGTCTGGAGTTAGAACTCTTCTTCCAATTTCAGATAGCTCATTTCCATGACTGCAACACAACTATAAAATATAACCTTTCCTAATACAATTCCACCCCATTTTGAAGATAAAGTTGTATATCAGTTCTAATGTTTATATGTTCCTTTATCATTGAACTTATCTCCCATTATTTATCATAGGGTTTTCTCCTTTTCATGTGTTACGGATGAAGTTTTCTGAGTACTGTTCTTCTAACATCCCATTCCCATAAGTCCTGTGTTTTATCACATGATTTTTGCTTGATGTCTTTATACTCACAAACTGACCTATGGAATTGAAACCCACCTGTAGAACGACTTAATTTTAAATTACTTAAATTTAAAAAGTAAAAAAGAAAAAAAAACAGAAACATTCAAAGGTAAGCAACATTCTATTTTATAGCAGCAATGTACATGCTTTCTTTTTGTTATTATTATGACTAATGTGTGACTTGCCTCACCCGTGGTGAATGTTTCTGAGTTTGTTCTGCATTTGTCACCTTGGTGGTACAGTATAGTAACCACTGATATATGAAGCTGTTTTAGTAGAGCATGAGAAGATCTGGAATGCAATTCCTTGAGTAAGTAGAAAAAATGAAACAGATGTTTTAAGTGCTATTACTAATTGAAGTAGAAGCACATTGTACATTTATGGAAACCTTCCTTCACTTGGCATGCTGCTACACCAATCTGCCTGAATTCTCACACAAGTATGGACAAGAGGACACATTATGTCCTCCTTTGAAAACAGAAAATTTACACTCACAGGATCTGAGCTCCTTTGGTCAGAGCTAGAATATAGGGTCTAGAGCATCTGATTATTAATCTAATCAGTAGTACTATGTTTTAAATCTCAAGGTGATCACAGAGAAGCTTCTTATTCTCATAGGAGTTGTATGAGTGTTCCGATGATGCTATTTCCTTCTTTTTCTAAAGTAAGATAAAATAACTACATACTTACAAACTCCTGAAAAATAGAGAGAAGAAAGAGTGAGGAATAACTATTTCACATTTCTGTATTACCAGGAGTAAGAAAAAAAATCAGTCCCCAAATAACAAATTTTTTTGCTTAAAATACACCATCTAGATGTGGGGTATTTTATGGTAATTACTATTTATAACCTACTATTTTGGAAACTGAACTTTACAAACATGAAGGCTCAACTTGTTAATTTTCCCTGACAGAGAATAACATTGAGCTCTAGAAAGCACAAAATGTTGTACATTCTCTTTGGGATCTGTCACTGTTCATAATCATTAAAGGAGGCAGATGGGATAAACAAATTTCTGTTATTTGACTGTTACAGGAAAATTGAGACAGAAAACAAAATTGCTTCCTTTCTTTCAGTCTTAAAATAACTAACTGGGCTGTCTGCCTTCACTCTAGAAAATGTCATGAACTGGTGATAGTAGTTGTGGTTCAGTCTATTTTAGATGCCAAAAAAGCAAAATCTCCACTGAAAATTACAGAGGATGTAAATTTTAAGAATTGGGCTAATGATTTCCTTCTTCTTTCCAATTACCTAACAGCTATGTATGTGAGTGACAGCTATGTATTAACAGCAAACCATTCTTCTCAGGAAGACTTGGCTGATGGAATGTTTCAAACAGGAAATGACTCAGTACAATGGTGGGCCAGAAGGGTCTGTAATTTCTTTCTTTCTTTAGTATAAATCTGTATTTCTAAGTGACAGCAAGCTCTAGGATTCCAGTGTATTATTAATAATGAGAAATGTTTAAACACCTGTGTAATAATGGCTGTGAATTATGAATTTAGAAAAGATTTCTACTTCTCTTTCCCTTGAAACAGAATTCTGAGATTAACATATACTGTGGTGGAACTGCTCACTTTAATTCCCATTTACATATGTGTGCATTTGCATATCTGTGCATTGTATTTGTGTCTACCACACGTGTAGTCTCTTGTGCCTCTTTGTCTTGGAGATTGACAGTAGAAAGGATGACCACAGATCTAATTGTTTTATCATCTCTGGATACAAAACATTCTGCTTCATTCTTGAAGAAAAAATTAACATTTATTTCTAAGGTTATAAAGTCCTTCCCAGCAAATAAATTTCAGAAATTAAAGAACTTTTAAGGGAAATTTAAGAACTTGTTCATTGTTTTACATTACATACTGGATGGAAATTGTATTTGATATGTGCCAGAGAACAAAGAAGGGGGTATATAGTATTTAAAGTTACATAAAGAATAATGGAAAGGGATTGATAGGGATATAAAAGCATATAATCACTAGCTTAGATCTGGATAAGAACTGGAAAAGGCAACATTTGTGAATCATGTTGATCAGTGCCATAATAGTTTCAATCTATAGTTTCAATCTGCTTTGAAATGGAAGCATAATTTTAAAATTAAAAAAATCAATTTTTTTTAAGTTAGAGAACACAGTTACAAGAAAATCAAAGTTCAGGTTAGGGAAATGAACCCTAAGATATGTATTAAAATGTTTTTTTTTCTTTCATGCGATTGTTTCTAACATATTTATAAGATGACTTCTTTATTGCTTTGTATGTCCCTCCCCCACGGTATAACCCCTGTTTTCACTGTATTTGATGTTGGTATAATTTGTGGAAGGGAAGGGGAAAAACAATCGTTTAACTAGGGATACAGGTGTACCCATTGTAACAATGAGATCAACTAGTTGTTATGTCAAATAACAAACTTTACAGCTTTGGTGGGGCGGAGGAGGATCTGGTAGGGGGGCGGAGTAGGGGATGGTAAGAAATGAGAAGGGGAAACAAAGGAGGAGGCAACAGTGCTGGATAAGAAATGTACTCATTATCTTGCCCATGTAATTGTAACCCCTCTGTACGGTATTTTCACAATAAAAAAAAAAAAGGCGGGAACAGTGACATAAGGAACTGGAACCCAAATGAGTAATAACTCCTCAGTGTCCGAATCCCAGTCACCTCCTAGCTAATGGAAGGGAAAGGAAAGCTGGTATTATCCAGTGAAATTATCCATGAAGTGGAATGGTGGCAATTCAGTCAGGAATCAAGCTGAATTAACACAAGTGAGATCACAAATAAAAGTTAAGGCTTATTTTGAATAGATACCAGATACGTTTAAGTAATTAAGATGCATGCTTTTGAAACATAGCTCACTCTTTAAAATTATAGCCCAATTTTCTAAATTCCAAATATGCCATTTTAAAAATGCAGTTCTAAATTTTGTATTAATCTTACACTTTGCCTTTATTTCAATTTCACATGTTTCAGATACTAATGTCATATATGAAATATTGGATAGTCTGATCAAATGCTTTAAATTCTCTAAGAATCCAATAATGCCTGATTTTTCTATTTTTAATTAATTAATTAATTTTGTGGAGCTTGGGGCCTGAATTCAGGGTATAGATGCTGTCCCTGAAACCCTTTTTACTGAAAGCTGGCTCTCTACCACTTGATCCACAGCACCACTTTCAGCTTTTTTTTTTTTTTTTGAGTAGTTTTCGGAGATAAGACTCTCATAGACTTTTGTGCCTGGGTTGGCTTTGAACCATAACTCAGATATCATCCTCCAGAGTAGGTATGATTACAGGCGTGAGCCACCAGCGGCCAGCTTGATGCTTGATTTTTTTTTTTTTTTTGCAGTTAGGGTAATAGGAATTTTATTAAATTCACTAAATTGACAATCAGAAAGCATTTTCACAATCTTATTTGGGACAGTTTTAAAATATTTCATCATATTTTATTTTAAGGAATGGTAAAGGAGAGAAATCATCTTTATTTTCATGAATAAAATATATTATAAAAACTTAAAGTTGACATGTTAGACTATTTTGTCCACCAAAAAGTCTGAAAGAGGAATGATCTTCTTGAAATCACTTAACATTAGTATTACATTCTTGCCATTGCTAATATCAGTGCAACAAAGAAATTTCAGAAGTGCTTTTGTTTTCTGCCTTGTGTTGTCTACCCAAATGCTTTCAGCAATTCCTGGAGTTTGTCTTATTTTTAAACTAAGTGATAAGTTAATATAGGTTATATGACTTCCTGAGGAGAGTTCCTTTTATTCATATGAAATGATCATTTTAATCTATTTTATCTGATATAAGTGTTGCTACTCCAACTTGTTTATGAGGTCTATTTATTTAGAAGATTTTGTTTCAACCTTATACCTTAATGAAGTATTTGATTTTGTTAGTTACATGTGTCTTGTATAGACAACCCATGGTCAGATCTTGCCTTTTGATCCAATTTGACATTCTGTGTCTTCTAGTAGAGAACTGAAATATATATAAAATAATATAATGTATATATGTATAGATTCACACATATACATATATCACAAAGGATGCTTGTTTAACTCATATATGTAAATTAGCTCTAAATTATATTTGTAGAGTCATAGGTATATATGCACAAACATATTATCTAAGGTATCATATATACAGAGATGAATTTCAATGATATAACTCCAATGATGCAACTAACACAGTTTAGCAAAATGAGTACTGGAAATCTAGAATGTATGTTGTCAAGGCATGGAAAGGCCACGGGGAGAGAAGCAGACAAATGGAGAGAAGCAGTCATAATATTCAATGTATTTATGTGAAAATGAAGCCAGGTTGAAATGCAGAGATGGTTGGGGTTGAGATTGAGGACAATGATGAAAGGAATGACACTGATCAAGATGCATTGCATCCAGAGTCTGACATGCTGAATGGAACCACCTTCGTAAAACTATTTAGACTGAAAAAAACCCTGAAAACTAAAGAAAAAAAGACACGTTTAGCTCATTGTTTCATAGAAACAAGAACATGGCACTGGCTTTTGCCAGGCTCTAGTGAGGCCTTGTGAATGAAATCATCACAGTGTTGGGTATGCATGAGGAAGTAGATACAGAAGAATACAAGAAGCCACATAGCAGGAAGGAGCTAGTCTTGATGTTTTTATAAAAAAAAATACTCTTGAAAAGAACTGTAACTGCTTGTAACTATAACCCCTCTGTACAGTATTTTTACAATTATATATGTGTGTGTGTATATATATATATATATATATATATATATAAAGAACTCAATTCTTAGAGGTAACTTTCAAGGATATTGTCCCAACAACCTAATCACTTTTCCACTACTTCTCATCTCTTAAGTTCTACTAACTGTTTATGTTAACCACACAAGAGCCCTCACTGCTCCTAAATGAATCACTGAAGAATGAAAAAGATGCAAATCATAGTAGTCATTTTGTAGTCTTGTATTTTATGCGTGTGCTTACATATATTATCCAAGTTATATGTTATGGTGACACAGATTTCTGCCATCAATCACATTGCAGAAATTTAAAAATCTTCTGAATCACACTTTAAAAAATTTTAACTCCTTTATGAAATTTTTTTCATAAAGTCCACATCTCAGCCCAGCAAGGTAGAGCTGGCTTTTGGGGGGAAGTATAAGAATGTCCAGTGCCTTAGCATTCATTCTCTCTGAAAAGTTAACTTTTGGATAGATGATCAAAAGTTAAGTATTGCCAACTGCTTTCCCTTTTATTCAGAAATTTGGTACTTGGCATACACAATTAAAATCTTGATTTTTTGCAGAATTATCACTTCCATGTCAGTAGAGTATACTTTTGTAGACTGCTAAAATACTTGACTTTTTAGGGAGAAATGCATGAAGTCATGGATGACACACAAATATCCTCTGATCTGTTTGAGTCACTAGTTAATTATTACATTCAAGCTGCTGACCAACTGAGTGGGAGTCAAGTGTGCAGTGGAATAAAGCAGCAATGCCCACACCATAAGCCTAGTTGTCTGAGTTTGGAACACCTGCTCCAAGAGAATAAAAGGCAATTTGTAATGGATCATTTAATGACTGAGTTACACAGAACAATGTAAATGCTCTTTGATTGGTTCTTGTTATCAATCCTTGTCTCAAATTAGTAGTGGACAATCCTCATCTCATAGTAGTAGTGGACACAGTAGGAAGACAGCTTCTTGATGAATAAGAGGAATCAAACTCACTCTGAAGTCTTTTTAAAAATTTGTTTTTTATTTTTTCTACTGGTATTGAAGACAGAGGTCTCCCTGTCCCTTTCAGACAGTAGTTTAGTTTCATGGATGTACATGATTAGCTGTGCCAACTTATAGAGATTCCTAATTATTTTTCCGCACAATCAATAATATCAGTAATCTGTCACTGATAGATATTTTTGTTTTTTTCTGGTTTATGGTGTTTTTTTATTTTTACTTTTTTAATTGTCAAGGTGATATACAGAGGGGTTTCAGTTACATAAGTAAGGTAATGAGTACATTTCTTGTCACTGTTGTTACCCCTCCCCTCAGTTTTCTCCTACTTTCCCTCAAGGTGTGCAGATCATTTCCAACATGTTTTCTTGTGTATATTGCTGTTGTATTGGTTCCACCCTTGTCTTCTCTCTCGGCATTCTGTTGTTCCCCTTCCCTTCCCTAATTCAAATAAACATATATACAATACCAGGGTACAAAATTCAAATACAGTGACAACAGAGAATATGCCACAGGGAGAAGAACATAGAAAAGAAACAAAAAATTGCACAGTACATTAAAAAACAACAACAACAAAGAAAAAACCTCATGTCCTTGTCTTGGAGTTCATTTCTTTTAGCATTATCTTATATGCTCATACATACATGCTATTGAGCTATTCTGCTCATCTGCTGTGGTTATTCTAGACATACACTAATTATTGCAAATAAGGAAAACCATGTTTCTTTGAGGGATTTTTTAATAGAAATTGCATTTTGAATCTGAAGATCAAATTGGAAATTATTGCAACTTTCACAATATGGAGTTAACCATCTCATAGTCATGCCCATTTTTCTATTTTTATTGAGTTTTCTTAAATTACCTTTTGTTGATAATTGTAGCCTTCAGTCTGCAAGTCTTTCACAAACTTGAGTCAATTTCACACTCAGCATTTCATTATTTGTTATTTTTTTAAAATTGAGGCCAAATTCACGTAGCATACAATTAACTACTTTATGCAAATCAGTCATATTTAATGCTATGTATTTGCCAGCTTTCTCAGTTTTCAAAATGTTTTAATCACCCTGTAAAACTTACTTAATAAGCACCTGCTCCTTAACCCACACCCATCTCTCTGTAGCCTCTAATCCTATCTGTCTGGGTGGATTTACCTGTTCTAAGTATATCACAGAGAATATGTCATACAGTGTCTGGCATCTTGTGAGTCTTCTTCACCTGACATGATGGCTTTAAAGTTTATCTATGTTGTGGTATAATATATATCTGTAGGTTGGTTTCTTTTTTATTTTTTATTAACTGACAGTTTTTTATTAAACAAAATTATTAGCATATCTTAACAGCAGAAGAAACTTGTAATGTAACAAGTATGTATTTGCTTAAACTATTCCTCAACCAAACATTTCCCCTGCATCTCTCTCATTCTTCTACCCCATTTACAAGCCATATCAACAGGTCATATTATTCTACTTTATTCTTAATTATTGATATGTTGGATTGAAGTGACAGAGTGAATATGGATTCTGTCCCATCAATAGCATTAAAAAATTATGCAGCTCAAGTTCAAATCTTAGTTGGAGTCCTGAGCCATTGTTAATTACAGTTAACAGTTCACTTTGACTTTGAAAGTTTCAGATAGAAAGATAATTAGACACTTCTGTGGCCCTATTGTATTATAAGGTTAGAAAGCTCTCCCTATACTTGAGCTGCAATGTATCTAAAGTCCTTGTTGACAACAAACTGGCAGTAAGCAAAAGAGGCATCACTGGCATGCCAGAATGGAGAATTGGGCTTCAGAATGAATGGGGCTCAAATGACTCCTACAGTTTAGTGATTTTTGAGTCTAGAGAAATTCATTGGTGTCCAACAGTGGTTCAGTCCTGGATTTAAAAGCCTCATTATTGTTGTAGAATAGTTTTCAAAGGAGAACCAGAAATGACAAGCAGGTGAACTACTGTGGCATATTAATTTGAAAAACTAAGAAAATTATGTAGATTGCAAATATACATGATTATAATCGAAGTGAGTGCAAAATTTGTATACATAGAAACAATGGAATGAAATTTGAGCAATAGTAAGAAAAATATAACATTCACAACATGGAAAGATAATTCTCACTGAGTTGGGAAGACCTTATACTAAATAACCTATTCAGCTTCACAAATTGGTGTTATTATTGACAGTCTTTAATTAGATCAAATTTTATTTGTAAATATTGTCTTTGTAAATTATAACCTTTTCTTGGATTATGAATATAATCAATATATTATACAAAAGGACTGGGAATGTGTCTCAGTGCTATAGCTTTTGTCTAGCATGTATATAGCTCTGAGTTGCATCCCCAGTGCCAAAACAGAAACAAGCAAATAAACAAAAAACAATACAAGACAATGTTTTGAGCAAAACAAGAACTTGTCCTTTGAAAACTGAGTTTAAAATCAATATCTTAATTTCATTAAACAGAAATATATAGAAAAATTAGACTAGTGATAGCAACATACTTAAATATTCCACAATGCATACTTGCTGGCAGATAGTCAGTAAAGGAAAAAGGAGAGAAGAAAGAAAAATGAACTATTTTGCTCAAATATTTCTTCTAAACAATGGCTGTGGAAGAAGTTGTTTGCACAACTCTTTCTGATGCCATCTGTCTGGTTAGTGAGGGGCAGCAAGCCTTGTGAGAGAGTTGAACAGGAAGGAGATATATGAATGAGAACATTATCTACCTTGATTGGATAGGCATTTCAGGTTCAACAAACCATCTCACAATAAATAACAATTCTATTGCTTCTCCTCAAAGTACTTCACAATAAATAGCATTCCGATGTAACTTGTCATCAGAGAGAACTTAGTATTAACACAGGGATGGGAAGGGAAACAACAAGGAGGCAACAATGCTGGATAAGAAATGTACTCGTTATCTTGCCCATGTAATTGTAACTCCTTTGTATGGTATTCTCACAATAAAAAAAAGATAAAGTGTCTAGTATGACTGGTATTTTATTTCTCTTGAATACATTTATTCATACTAGTTTTAATTTTTAAAATTTTAACCTAATGTTCTTTTTTATTATCTTTAAGTAGTTGTATAAAGGAGTTGCCATATAACAAAGGAGTTTATGAATATAATGCATTGTGATCAATGTCACCCTTATCAACATTCTTACCAAACTCTTTCCTCCTTTCCTCTCTGCTCCCCAACTCCCCACTCTTCTTACTTTTGTAGAATATACTTTGTATTTTTTGACTGAATTCTCCCTGTCTTCTTTTCTTCATTCAGTCATTTTCCTTAGACCCCCGCCCCACTGCTTTTATCTACTTCCATCCTGGTGTTTATTTTGTTCAAGTTAGATTTGGTCTTTCTAAGGAATTACACTATTTGAGTTATCTTTAAAATCTGCCAAATTTCAGTTCATACCTTTGAGTACAATTGCATGAAATATAATGTATGTACTTGTAAGTTTATAAGCTAAATCTAGCTTCCAAATACAAGGAAAAAGATGCAACCTTTGTCTCCCTTGGCTTGACTTACTTCACTTAGCATAACTTTTTCCAGGTCTTTCCATTTCCTTGCAAGTAGCAAAATATCATTCTTTCTAACGCATGAGTTAAATTTCACTGTGTATGTATACCACTTTTTCTTGATCCATTTGTCCATTCATTGAGGGGGCATACATGCTGATTCTGTATCTTAGCTGTGGTGAATAATGCTACAATGAATATTGTTGTGCTGGTAGTTTTACTGCATCCTGTTTTGTAGTCTTTGGATAAATGTCCAGGAGTGATATTGCTAGATTATAGGTAGTTCTATTTTTAATTTTTTGAGGAGCCTCCATTCTGCTTTCCAAAGTGGTTGAACAAGTTTATATTCCCACCAAAGTGTATTAGGGTTCCCTTTTGGCTACATCATTGCCAGCATCTGATATTGCTTGTTTTCTTGATAATACCCATTCTAACAGGGGTGACATGGAATCCCAATGTTTTCTTTCTATTGCTATTATAAAACTTATGTACAGATAGATTATAGTTCTGTAAGTCATGTAATGAGTATGTTTCTTTTTGGACAATGTCACCCTTTCTCTTACTCTCATCCAATTTTTGATTTACATTTCCTTTATGACCAGAAATATTGAGTATTTCATGTGTCTATTGGCCATTTGTGCTTATTCTGAGAAAACTCTCTTTTAAATCATTAGCCCTTTATTAATTGGGTGGTTGTTTTCTTGAGGGTTTATTTTTTTAAGTTTTCTATATTCTGGCACTAATTTTAAACGTCAATTTCTCAAAAATGTGACCTTGAATCAGTATACACTTTAACATGATAATTTTATAAGTAAATGGATAAAAAATGTAGTTCACACTTCATTCCTTCTTCACAACCTGATTCATCTGAAGATTAATATCCAATCTGTGTGCCAAGGGCTCATGTTAGTAATGCTAGCAACTTAGGAGACTGAGATCTGCATCTGGGCCAGGCAGAAAAGTCTGCAAGACTTTTCAAAGCACAGCTCAAATAATAGAATTCCAGCCATGAGCAAGAAAGCTGAATGAGATACCAAGGTCCTGAGTTCAAACCCCAGTAGTTACACATAAAATAGTCATAGAGATGTATACATTATTCATTAAGAAAACAATGCTAACACAGCAAGCAGTAAGACTGACTGACAGTGCTGAGAATAAAAATTTAAATATCTAAGAAATTATATGATGCTTCATCTGAATGTTTTATAACACATTTACATATTCTTAAAGTTCATTTAGGCAGATCAGCCTACATTAGTACATGGGTACAGTATATTTATGTCAACAGTGCCCCTAAGTTGGAAATCTTTAGCTTCATTTCTCACTTTAACTATTTAAATAATTTCCTTGTAGATGTATTTTTTATTGAAATGGTGCTTAGGGAATAAATGACATCCTAAAATACCTGCAGTGTTTTTATTTGGGAAAGTTGGTTTCAGACTTCTGAAGATGTTCATCATTTTACATTTTATGACAGTACATGATGTTAAATTTGATTTGGCTTCTGGCTCTTTCAGGAATAAATTCCAAGAGATATTCCTCCCCAACTTTAATCATCCTTTCCTTCTAGAGTAGGAAACTAGCACTGACCCAAACGAGAAAGATAATTGATAACTTATTGAGACTCACACGGAAGTCGACTATATCCAGCAGTTTTCAAATATCACTTAAGACACACATCAAATTATTTTCAAGATTTTAAACAAATTCTACTGTTTTATTTTCAAAACTTAATGTTGAAAGCAGCTAGAATTGTTTGAACCTTGTTTGATGCTGAGTATGAAAGCACTAAAGGTATATCATCAGAGCCAAGTGAATGTGATTCCTGAGACTTCTGTTCATTTTTGCTTTTAAGAAGTGAAAATTGCCTGCTTGGGCCTTATTTTGCTTGTTCAATAAAGTAATAATAGTTCCTTTGATCTTGTCTTCACATTTTAGGTTCCTTTACCAAAAGGAATTTTATCTCATTATAGAAATTAGCATGTAGTAGTAGTTATCACCTATCTCTCAACTACTATATAATAAAGTAGGATTCTATGAATATGGTTGCTTGATGATTTAAACATTCCAAAATACCAAATATACACTTTTTATTTTATTTGTGATCTGCATTACCTTGGTTTCCAGAAAAAATACCCTAATTGGGTTATTTATGGTACTTTTCTTGAAATAAATAGATTTTATGTGTTGCACTTTAATGATGAATCACAAGCACCATTTAGGCATCATTAATTTTCTTTTCTAAAATAATTTCAAGACAAATCATGCTTTGAACCTTTCTAAACATATAGAAAGAATCATATAGTAGAAAAGTAACACACATAAGAAAAGGCATTTCCCATTAAGTAGAGATTGTTTGGAGATGATGATAATTTTTCTTACTTTTTCCATTGCATTAAAAGCACAATCTCTTGAAATTAGCTCAGTCTCAGTTCTATGAAGTATCAGGGAAAAATTATATTTCTGGTATAAGAGTTTCTTCACTGGAGAAGAGTGAAGAATTGTTACTTTACTTTACTTCTATAATTAAAGATTTTCATAAAATAATTAAAATCGTATCATTCCAGTCAAAGAAATTGAGGAAGAAAAGTCTAACAATGATTATATTTGCCAGGGTTGGCTTTGGAAAACTGAAAAAGAAAAGCTTAGGTATATTGTTCACTTGTCTATCAATGGCCTTGACTTGACACACACCATTCAAAAAATAAAAACAACAGATGCTGAATGGGCCAAAAGGGAACCCTACTGAATTGTTGGTGGGAGTGTAAACTTGTTCAGCCACTCTGGAAAGCATATGGAGGTTCCAAAAAAGACTCCACATAGAGTTCCCCTATGACCCAGCAATCCACTTTTAGACATTTACCCAAAGGATCACAAACAGGACCATACTAATGCTACCAGCACAACGACATTTATCACAGCATTATTTACCATAGCTAAGATATGGAACCAACCCAGATGCCCATCAGGAGATGAATGGATCAAGAAAATGTGTGTATATATATATGTATATATATGGAATTATATAAGCATGGAATTACTATATATATATTATATATGTACTATATACTACATATACTACATATATGTACATATACATACTATATATATCTACTATATATATCTATATCTATATCTATCTATCTATCTATCTATATATATATATATATATATATACCTATAGTAATTCCATGCTTCTATCAGAAAGAATGACACTGCCATATTTGTTAGGAAGTGGAAATTCTTGGAAAAAATTATATTAAGTGAAGTAAGCCAGGCTCCAAGAAACATAGGTCCCATGGTTTCCCTTATTTGCAATAACTAGTATATGTCTAGGACAAGCAGAAGAGGTCAAAGGCTATGCACATATGACCATATAAGCTGATGCTAAGCAAAATGAACCCCAAGATAAGGACACAATAAATTTTACCTTTCTTGCTGTTCTTTTTAATGTACTTATAATGTACTATGTGATTTTTTTTTGTTTCTTTGTATGTTCTTCCCCATGGTATAATCCCTGTTATCATTGTATTTGATTCCTGTGGTCTGCATCTTGTATATACATTTTTCTAATTTGGGGATGGGAAGAGAAATAACAAAATGTTGAAATAAGGATACAGGATGACACATTGTAACAATGAGATGTTTAAGATACTATGTTGAAAACAAACTTTACAACTCTGGGTGGGGGAAGGGAAGAGTTGGATGGGAAGAGGAAAGGATTGGTAGGGGAAAAACAAAGGAGGGGGTAACAATGCTGGATAGGAAATGGTCTCATTACCTTGCTCATATAACTGTAACCGCTCTGTACAATAGCTTTACAATATATATATAATTAAAAAATAAAAACAAATTTAAGCTTTCAATTTACATTAATAGTTGTGATCATCCATAATCTAAAGCAGCATATTAGAGTTACTGTAATGACAGTTCTTCCTGTCATTTTTTAGCATACACGTTTTGTTTCAGGTTGCTGGAATTATATCTAAATAATTTTCAAGCTACACAATATGGCTTATTTCCTTAATTCAGCTAGACCTTAAAAAAATCTTAAAAAACACTCCTAACTCACTTTTGAAAAATAGAATTATCACCTAATAGATTTCTTTGAGGGTTTGGTTATTTAGATACATGACTGGAATTGAAATCCTCTGTGTCACTTGCTGGACTAACTCACGCTTCTGTTAGAATGATCTCAATCAATACTAATTGAGGACTCACAGTGTGCATGGTTCTGGATGAGCTATTTTAATTTAAAAAATGTAGAAATTCATTAAATATCTGTGGCATTTAGCTTAACTTGAAGTAGTTTTTGATAATTAGACTTAATCAGAACAATTTCAATTCTCTTTGTATATATTTGGTCAAATTTTACCTGGTGATATATTGGCCCATTCATTCTAAAAGTTATTATTAGTAACATTGTGAAATAAGCACTGTGTTGAACCAAGAATATGGAGATGATTAGATTACAGCTTTATCCTTTACCGGTTTAAAAATCTTATGATAAACTCAATCAAAGTAATATATATTTCTGTCAATATGATTAGTGATGCAAAGGCCTTTGGAGCATAAAATGTGATTTAAATCTTGCTGAAAGATACACAAAAAGCTTGCACAATACAGTATCTTGAATAAAATATTAAATCATGTATAATACAAATAATTAATTCCCTTGTTGAAAAAATTTAAATACAGCTGTTATAGGATTGTGAATGTATGGGTAATTATATTTTAAATTAACTATGCAAATGGTTTCATTGTGACATTTGTTTGCATGCATGCAAAAACTTTGATCAAAGTAGTTTTATCTATATTACTATTTTTTCTTAGCTATTATTAGGAAAGAGTTATGTGCTTTTCTTTTTCTTTTTCTTTTCAAGTAACTTTTTAAAATTTTTTGTAACATTTTCCTATTTTTCCTTTGGTTTATAAGCTTCTTTTGCCCATTAAAATCAGAGGGCTCCATTTATCTATTCTTATTCAAAATCAGAGAATAGCGACTTTGGTGCAAACTATTATGAATACCTTGTAAAAAAAACAAACAAAGCCGGGTGCTGGCTCACATCCATAATCCTAGCTACTCAGGAGGCTGAGATCTGAGGATCACGATTCAAAGCCAGGCCAGGCAGAAAAAGTCCATGAGACTCTTATCTCCAATAAACCACTAGAAAACCGGAAGTAGTGCTGTGGCTCAAGTGGTAGAGCGCTTGCTAGCCTTGAGCTGAAGAGCTGAGGGACAGCACCCAGGCCCAGAGTTCAAGTTCTATGACCGAACAAACAACAACAACATCAAAAGAAATAGTACTGATTCTATAGTGAATTACGGTGAATCTCCATTTAAGATGGGTTAACTCAAAGTGTTTATATTTTATTAAGAAAAACCAACTAGTTTTTAAAAATCAATCGGAGTGAAAACATTACAGGAAGGAATAGGAGAAACTCTAGGGATCTTTGGCACAGGCCAAAAATTTCTTAATAAAGACACAGAAACACAACAAATCAAAGGAAGGTTGGACAAATGGGATTGCATTAAACTGCAGAGCTTCTTCACAGCGAAGGACATAGCTAGCAAGATCAATACAAAACCCACTGATTGGGAGAAAAGCTTCACTAGCCATAAAACAGACAAAGGCCTCATATCTAAAACATACTAGAACTCAAAAAATTAAATACTCAACAACAAATCCTCAAAAAAGCAACCGCCTGATTAATAAGTGGGCTAAAGACTTAAAGAGAAACTTCTCTGAAGAGGAAATAAGAATGGCCAATAGACACATGAAGAAATGCTCAACTTCTTTAGCCATAAAAAAAATGCAAATCAAAACAACATTGAGATTCCACCTCACCCCAGTTAGAATGGCTAGAATCAAGAAATCTAATAACAACAGATGCTGGAGGGGATGTGTCCAAAAGGGAACCTTACTGCATTGTTGGTAGGAGTTTAAAGTGGTTCAACCACTCTGGAAAGCAGCATGGAGGTTCCTCAAAAGACTACATATAGAGCTTCCCTATGACCCAGCAATCCCACTTTGGGGTCTTTACAATCACAAATATGTCCATATTAAAGCTACCGGTGCAACTATGTTTATAATAGCATTATTCACCATAGTTAAGATATGGAACCAACCCAGATGCCCCTCAGTAGATGAATGGATCAAGAAATACATTCTATGCTTCCATCAGAAAGAATACCACTGCCCATTTGTTAGGAAATGGAAAGACTCGAAAAAAATAGCATTGAGTGAAGTAAGCCAGACCCAAAGAAACATAGGTCCCATGGCTGCTTCTATTTGGAATAACTAGTATACATCTAGGATAATCTTACCAGACAAGCAGAAAAGGTCAAAAGCTATGTACATATGACCATATTAGATGATGCTAAGGGAAATGAACCCCAAGATAGGGACACAAGAGGTTCTATCTTTATTGCTATTATTTTTAATGCACTATGTGATTTCGTTGTTTCTTTTGCATGTTCTTCCCCCATGGTATAACCCCTGTTTTCATTGTATGCCCTGCATCTTGTATATAAATCCTTTCTAATTTGAGGAGGGGAAGAAAAATAACAAAATGCTGAAACAAAGATACAGGTTGGCCCATTTTAACAATGAGACATACAAACATTAAAACTTCCCAGAGGTGGGGGAGGTAGGGGGGGCAGGAGGGGAGTTGAGGGTGTGAGGCGGGAAGGAATAGGGATGGTAGGGGGAAAACAAAGAAGGGGGTAAAAATGGATAGGAAATGTACTCATCACTCATGTAACTGTAACCCCCTGTACAGTATCTATACAATAAAAAAACCCAAACACACACACACAAAATGAATCAATCAGAGAAATCTGATGTTTAAATGTCTGACATTCAACTATATTGATGATTTCTAAATATAAGTAGCTGGTATATTGAATAGTTAAAGGAAGCTTCCAATCTACTTTAAATTGCAGACTGTTAGAGACACAGCAGAACTGGTCTTAAAGCCCAAAGAGCCCAAGTAGTAGTAAAATTGCCATTTCATGCCACTGTGAGTGCATTTTGCATAAGCAAAGAGCTCAAAACAGTCCAAATATTTGACATATGATGCTTCTTAAATTGCAACTGACTCAAATATGAAGAAAATATTTCTTTTTTTTATTGTCAAGGTGATGTACAGAGTGGTTACAGTTACATAAGGTACTAAGTACATTTCTTGCCAAACTTGTTAGCACTTCCTGCATTTTTCTCCTACTTTCCTTTCCCCCATCCCCTCCCAAGTTGTACAGATCATTTCCAACTTATTATCGGTGAGTGTCACTGTTGCATTTGTTCCCCCTTGTCCTTTGTCTGACCATTCTTTTTTTTCCCCTCAGGGCTGAGGACCAAACCCAGGGCCTTGCACGTGCCGGGCGGGCACCCTTTGCCTGGGCTAAACCCCCAGCCCCTGTCTGACCATTCTTTTGCTCCCCTCACTACCCTAATTCAGATAAACATACATACTATATCAGTGTACCAACATCAAATACAGTGACAACAGGGGATATACCATAGAGGGAAGAACATACAAAAGGAGCAAGAAATCACATAGTACATTAAAAACAACAACAGCAAAGAAACACCTCTTGTTTCCATGTCTTAGAGTTCATTTTGCTTAGCATCATCTTAGATGGTCATATGTATGTAGCTATTGAGCTATTCTGCTCATCTTCTAAGATTATCCTAGATGTATACTAAACATAGAGCTCCCCTATGACCCAGCAATCCCACTTCTGGGCATTTACCCAAATGACCACAAACTAGACCACACTAAATCTACCAGCACAACTATGTTTATTACAGCATTATTCACCATAGGTAAGATATGGAGCCAACCCATATGCCTCTCAGTAGATGAAAGGATCAAGAAAATGTGGTATATATACACAATGGAATTCTATGCCCCCATCAGAAAGAATGACACCTCCCCATTTGTAAGGAAATGGAAAGACGGAAAAATCATATTAAGTGAAGTAAGCCAGACCCAAAGAAATATAGATCCCATGGTTTCCCTTATTTGGAAAATATTTCTTTATTTATTATAGTTTTTTTCTTTTTAAAATTTTTTATTGTAAAGGTGATGTACAGAGGGGTTACAGTTACAGAAGTAATTGTATATTTCATTTTGATCAGTCTTAACTCTTCCCTTGTTTCTTCCACTAACTACCCCCTCTTCCCTCCCCACCAAGTTGTAAAGTTCATTTCCAACATAGTGTCTTGTGAGTATCACTGTTGCATGGTTCATGCTTTGTCCTTTGTCTCACAATTTTGTGATTCTGGTTCCCTCTCCATGTATATATACATGACACAGGGTACCAAAATAAAAAAAGAAACAGTGACAACAGGGGATAAACCGAAGGGAAAACAAACTGAAAGAAAAAAGAAATAACTTCGTGTACTGTGTGAAAATTTTGCTTAATTTAAGTTGTAACTTTAGCTGTATTGTCATCAGAATCTCTGAATATTCAATGACATTTCTCAAGGACAAGCAAAGATTGTTGGCATATTGACTTTGCTTTCCATAAACACTCTAGTGAAAGTTATCTACAGATTGAAAGTCTGACCTGAATTCTTCAGCAACATTTAATTGTAGTATACTCTTACATATAATTCCAGCAACTCTGTGTAAGAGTAATCTGCTTGATGGCTAGATTTACTGCAGGTGGGTTTGGAAGAGAATTAATGCAGGTCCAGGATTAGCTGGATGTGTTAGAAGGAACAATTCTCTAGATTGCTGATTCTGATGTTAATAACCCAGATGTTAGTAAAAGCTGCCAGCTGGGAACACAATGACCAAATTTCCTGCATATGTACTCTAATGATGATGAGTGAATCATTTGACCACAACTAGCATTCTTGGCTTGACTATTAAGACTGTAACTTCATTGCCTCAGTTTAAGAAACAGTTTAGAAATTCAACAAAATGAGTTCTATTAAAAACATATACTGTTCTTTTGCTATTTTTGTTCACTCAAAATAAGATTGGCTTTTGTGTTTGATTTTTTTCAGCAAGAAAAAGTATGCCCAAATATTCTAATTTTGTTTTATTTCTTCCCTCTAAAGGAAAATGAAGCAATGTAACGATATTAGTTCTGAACTGAACATCTGTCCAGGTGTTAACATCAATGCTTCAGAAAGTCTTTGAGTTAAAAGTAGACCAATATTTGAAATTATGGTACTCTATCTTAGAATGAGTTCTCTCTTCATTACATAGATATTAGAAAAAATAAATACATAAAGGTAAGTAGAAATAAATCTTTATCTATATAAGCTTGAAGTTGAAATACAGATGGTAGGTGAATAATATTAGTAGGGATTTTGCCCGTCATAATAGTCATTACTACAGAGTTAATTGAGTTGTACCTGTGTATTCTAACAATGTGTAGTTTTCTGAATTTCAGTGTGAGACAATGGAATTTATAGCCACAAAGCCTTATGCTGCCCTCTAATGCAGTTTTTAATCACATAGATCAACTAGAGAGTTATTTTAATTCATACCAAAATAACCTATGTAGATCAGAATATCAAAACTCCTAATAGTGCATTCATTTATTCTTTCATTTTGTAATAACCTAAGGGAGAGGAATAAATGTAATTAATGAAAGATTGCAACGTATTAGTAGTATTGAACATTTTATTTAGTAGCCCATCTAAATCCATGTGAGTAAGTTATAATCAGTACATAATAAAAATTAAAGCCATGGTAAAAATGATTTCCATTCTCTACCCAGAATCGACTTGCTTTCAGTCTATTGGGAGTATATTACTTCTATAATAAACTTTCTTATCATTTTCACTAAATAAAATATGATATTTACTCCAAGTGTTTATTTTTATAGCATTAACGTAAAGTTCCTTTCCATCATGGCACTCAACATATAAAATTGAAAAGGTGTATCCTCTTCAATCTATTACTGAAATACGTATGTCAAATTGCTATTTTATAGATTACAAAACCTTATTTATAAATGTCTCCAAAATACTAGAAGAAGTTTATCGTAACCAAAAATAAAATTCAATAAAGTTTCAGGACAAAAAAACATAAACATACTAAAGTTAGCATTATCTGAATTTTCTGAAATATAATAACTACAAAAGTACATAGCACTGGGTATCAGTGGTTCATACCTATAATTCAAGCTACTCAGGTCCCATGTCCTCCTGGTCTATAAAGTCCATGAGACTTTAATTAAGTACCCAAAAAGCTGGAATTGGAGATGTTGTGCAAGTCCTCAAGAGGTAGAATGCTAGCCTTGAGCAGCAAAGCTCAAGCACACCACCGAGGTCCTCAATTCAAGCCTTAGGATCAACACCATCCCCTCCACGCCTCACAATACCACTAAGGAGGTGGAAGGTTAGCCAACACAATGAAGAAACATTAAGGACAAGAGGAGAAAATGGTTGTAGATTGGAGTAATAGATATTAAAATATGTCTACTACTCAAAGAAATGCCCAATCCTTTTCAAAATAAAAATAGCATTATTCACAGAACTAGAAAAAATAAATAATAAAATTTGCATGAAATCACAAATAATCATGAATGACCAGGATGATTTTAGTATACAGACAAGAAATAGGATACTTCAAGATATAATACAAAGCTATTATAATTAAAAAATCATCATATTGGCAAACATACATACTTCTCAAGAGAAGGTATACAAATAGCCACAAACACGTGAAAGTATGTTCAACACTATTAGTTATCCAGGTAGTTCAAATAAAACTATAAATAGATACTACTTCAAACTCAGTAGGTTAAATACAATCTATAAATGAGACAATAAGTAGTGTTGTTTAAGAGGAAGAAAAAATAACATTTTTACACTGTTTTGGAATATTAAATGTTGTAGCCATTTTGAAAAGCAGTCTGACAGTTGCTCAGTTCCTCAGAATTTAAATATACAGTTAATACTAAACAAAACATTTTCTCTCTTAAGGAAGTGATATACCTATACTATATATGTATATATATATATATATATATATATTCACATATATATACATATAAAATCATGTACAAAACTATGAGAGTAGAAATAATCATAAAAGTCCAAAAAAGCAAAGCAGCCAACACATCTAGTAACTAATGAAGGGAAATAATCTGCGCTGTTCATGCAATGGGACATTTTTTGACTATATAAATGAAAGAAAATACTGGTAAGTGCTATTACATGAAATTTATTTAAAATACCATCATTTAAAGATACAATGTTAAATGAAATAATCTGTCACAAAATATGTCTTACATATATATGTATATATAAATGCATAGAGATATAAAGTATATTATTGGTAGCTTAGTAATGAGAAAATAGCTTCTTGGGTTTTTCAAAAAAAGAAATGAGTTTCTTTTGGAAGTAAAAAAATTATGATGTTATCTATGGAAGTTTATACAAGCAGTACTAAATGAATTACATGATACATAAGCTATACCTAAATAATATTGTTATCTAAACATTGCCTATTGAGAACACATTAATACTTGGTAGAAAACTCTCCTCAAGGTATAAGATGTACATAGTCTCAATGTTCAGTACTGGTAAATTCAGCACTGTCTCAGAATGCAAGGTTAATATTATGGCTTAAATTGTGTTGTTCCCTCAAAAAATTCATACAGCCTCCAATTTCCTCAAAGTGATATCTGACTTGGAAATAGTGCATTGCATGAAGTTGTACTGGAGTATAACATAGGCTGACTTATTTATAACACAGCTGACTTATTTATACAAGAAATTTCGACAGACAAGGGAAAACCCAGGTGAATATGGAAGCAATAGCTTATTTTTTTGGTGGTTAATTGGAGTGAAGAGTCTCACAGCCTTTCCAGACATGGCTAGATACAAACTACCATCTCCAGATCTCAACCTCCTAAGTAGCTAGGATTACAGGCATGAGCCTCCAGAATCTGTCTCACTGTAGAATTTTTAAGCCAAAGAACAACACAATGAACCAGAATTTTGAACAAGTAACCTCTATATGTGGACTTTGGTCTGGAGAGGGTAGATGAACATGGAAAAGCAAGTTGATTGGAGCCCAAACTCATATAGATAAGGCAGCGACATTAACTTGCTTACTTTTAAACATATAGCAACATTTGAATGTAGTTTATCTGAGTTAATTTCTCTGCTTTTAAAATGCTTTTAGTTAATTATTCTGCATTTGCTTTATTATCATAATGTGATCTAATTGCAAGTTCAATGTAAATAGCTCTAATCACGTAATTTGTATGTGTTAACGACATAATTAGATGATGCACAATTATATTCTTAATGATGTCACAGAATCTTCATAAAGCATGGCATCCACATGGATCTTCCACATGCATTGCAGGGATGTGTGTGGCCTTTGAGGTCAGAGTGTGGGAAAGGAAGAGCAAATGTATTGTCCACTCCCATTCATTCATTTAGCAATTAGTGTTTTTCCAAACAACATACAATAGGCAATTGCACACCTAATTTAGGAATTCAGGTTTCAAATTTTTATCACTTAATGGGTTTATTGTATTAAAAGATAAAAAAGGGGTAAGACTTTTGAGGAATGTACTAGAAATCTGAAAAGAGAGAAAAAGAGTATTGAGGATAAAGAATAGATTGAGGCATGAGAATTTTCTTAGCTGATTCATTCACTCATTCAAATTTGTCAGACATTTACCAGAAATTAAACTTCTTTCAAGACTTTGGTTTAAGATCTCCACGATGTAGAATATTATATGTGAATCAATCTATTTCACTCTTTCTCATGAATAAGACCTAGTCTGCAAAAATCAAAGGCGAAATGTTGTGAATCTACAATTCAATGCAGGGTCTTCTATAATAACACAGCAAAGAAATAAGTGTATAAAGAGATACATGATGAAGTTTGCATTTAGGAATTTTGAAATGCTCTGAAGAAAGGATGATAATTGAATTCTATTCTGCAGAGGAAACAGGAATTTAGCAGATAAAGGAGAAGAGAGAGCTATTTCTGTAAGGAATAGCAAAGTTTTGAAGATGAATATTATTAAGTCTGTTGTGCCTGGTTGCCACACTTGAATTTCTATGGAGAGAGTGATGATGAATGTTTGCTTTAGTTATAAACTGGGTTTCATTTGTTATCAAAGACACTTTTTTAGGTGCTTCGTGGAGATTTTGTTGTTTGTTTGTGTGTGTTTTTTTTCAAATATCACCATTTGAGTTACGGATTGGGAAATCAGGAAAAAGTCACGATAGCATTTTACTGCTGAGTTTTGTAATTCTGCTTGACTATCTTCTTTGAAAGGCTGTAAGACACTCCACTGAGTGTCACTCCATACAGTATGGAGTGTTACTCCATACTGTCCCAGGTAGGTGGGATAGAATGCTATAGTTATTTTGCATATTGTCTTTTAATAAATGAATATTGATACTCAAGTAACAATTCATCTATACAAACATGGAAAAGCAGCAAATAAGGTACTTCTATCTACTGCCATTCCTTTTTCTAGATGGTGTGTAGATTCCTTTCCAGTTTTTGGAAATTTGTCAAAATTTAAATGGCATGTGCATATTCACATATGAGCATACACAGTCCCCCTCCTCCTCCTCATTACTTCTAATTCCAAAACCAAAAGTTTCCCTTAATTCCAACTCGGAAAAGGCTGTTCTGAAATATAAATTTGAATCAGATACATATTTCTATTCTCATGTTTATAAAATGTATTTTCTGTTCAAGTAGGAAAAGTATCATGGATACTGAAATCTGTTAGCAGCCCAGAAGATTGCTAGGAAGTTATAGGAAAATCATTTCTTTTGTAGAAACTAAGAGAGAAATCTTAATCATTAACACAATTTACCAGCCATGGCAGAATCTCAGGTGCCTGCATAATTCCTCTCACCTTCTTGTTAAAGAAAAATGATCTGGAAAATGTAGTTCATTGTTTGTAGCATGGAAATATATCCAAATGCAAAATTGTCAAAAATAATAATAGAAATTGTATAGATTTGCATCCAGTAATTAAAGAAAATACATTAAAAACCGCACCTTTGAGTAAGATATGAAACAATATTGGTGTTTGAAAATGATAGGAAAGGAGAAGCAATAAGATTATTTACAATAAGTGAGAAGAAAAATAATGGCTTCTGAAAGTGGAACAAAATGGTTTGGATAGGAACATTCTTTTGTGTTCAAAAGAGGCAACTATGTTGAACTAAAATGAGTATGTATTGACACAGTAATTTGAGACAATTTTTCTCCAACAGATAATTTTTTAAATAGGCAGGGAGTAGATTTTTTTCAAATATAGAGATTTAGAATTATTTGTTCCTCATTCATACGAAGCTATGAAAATAAGAGAATTTGACTCATTTAGTGAGCATTTGTTATCGAGTAATCTTGCTCAATTTATCTTTTTATTGACAATTTCTCAGCACCAAGCAGAAATTATGTGAACTCATGATAAATCACGCTAGTTTCACATATGACAATGGTGATGATGGTGATGATGATGAGGAAGAGGAGGAGGAGGAGGATGATGATGATGATATTTTACTCAGGGTCAGCTGATTGCTGTATAAGAACTGCACCACTTGGACCATATCACAGGTAGCTTTGAAATTAGGTTTTATTTTCTTTTAGATAGAATTTTATGCTTTTGTCTGGGCTAAAATCAGGATGACAGTTTTGCTACCAATGCCGCCACAGTATTTGGGATTATGAAGTATGACCATCATTTCCAGTTGTTTGTTTGTTTACTTTGGTGCAAGTTCTGGAGCTTGAACTCACAATATGGACATTGTCCCTGAGTTTATTTGCTCAAGGATAGCAGTTTAGCAATTGAGCCACAGATCCATGTCCAGCTTTTGGCAGTTTAGTGAAGACAAAAGTCTCACAGACTTTCCTGTCCCAGCTGGCTTCGAACTGTCATCCCTGGATTTCAGCCTCCTGAGTAGCTAGGATTGCAGGCATGTACCATTGGCACCTATCTCCAGCTTGTCATTTAGATAGGAATTTCTAAACTTTTCCTAGGCTGAGCACAAATTGTAGATGGAATTAGAGGTATGCACATCCATAAAAATTTCATAATTTTTTTCAGTGTTGGAATTTGGAATTTAAGGCGTTGTGTTTGCTATTACAGGTAGGTGCTGTAAAATAGAGCCATGCCTCTGGCCCCTTTTTCCTGGAGATAAAGTCTTTAAACAAGAACATACTGATCCTCAGCATTCTGTAAGATTACAGGCATGAGCTATTGGCATCTGGCTTCACAATTCTTGTCTAATATTAATTTCTTTCTGACTTTTGACTAGGTATTTGTAATATATTCTTTATGTTCAGAGTATCTGTGAAAAAGTCATATTTTATTTAAGGAAATGATAGCAATAAGAGCATTAATTTAAAATGAAATAATTTAAAGTATGTATACACATTCATGAGTGTTTTAAATTAACCCATTTATGACTGAATATACAGTACTGATTTTTTTTTAAATGCCTTAAAGATCATCAGTCCTTGAGATTTCATTGCTCTCATGGCAATAACTATGGAGAAATGATTAGTATTGATAAAAAGAATATGTTTACCTTAAGTGGAAATTTCTTTCCTATATATACATATATTATAGACTTCTTACTTTTACAGATCATAAGCTTTATGGTCTATTAGTATAAGAGATCATGCCATGTTTCATTAACAGTTATAAAATGTTATCTGTCAAGATGTGATAAACTTACCAGGTAAAGGAGGATGTGTTTCATGAAAGCCTTGATTCAAGCTTCAAGTAAGGCACTAAAAACGGAAGAAGCTGCTAAGTCCTTACTTACAGTATAACATAGACAATTGTCTATTATCAGAGATTTATAAAGAACAGGGGCATGTTGTTTTGCTTTACTGACAGAATAATCTGGCATAAATATACAACATAATTTAATGATATATCATAACATGATATAAAGATGAAGAGCAAAATGGTGCAGTGATTCTCCTTTAAAATTCAAAAAAAGTCATAAAAGCATAATCCTAAAAAAGATATCCTAGCAACTGTGCAATAGTGTACTGAATATCCTGTATCCGGAAAAGTTGTTATGCAATTACAACATTTTTACCTTGACATTTTGAACTACTACTGTTCCCTTTAAAACTTCAAGTTTCTACTGGGTGCCAATGATTCACACCTATAATCCTAGCTACTCAGGAGTCTGAAATCTGAGTATCACAGTTCAAAGACAGTCCCATCAGGAGAAAAAGCTAGAAGTAGCCAGGTGCCGGTGGCTCACGCCTGTAATCCTAGCTACTCAGGAGGCTGAGATCTGAGGATCGCGGTTCAAAACTAGCCCTGGCAGGAAAGTCCGTGAGACTCTTATCCAATTAACCACTAGAACATCGGATGTGGCACTGTGGCTCAAGTGGTAGAGTGCTCGCCTTGAGCTGAAGAGTGTAGGGACAATGCCCAAGCCCAGAGTTCAAGCCCCACGACTGACAAAAAAAAAAAAAAGCTAGAAGTGGACTTGTAGCTCTAGCCTTGAATACAGAGACGGAAGGCTCAGGGAAGAACTCCAGGCCCTGAGTTCAAGCCCCAGGACCTGCAAAAAAAAATTCAGTTTTCTAAGATGATGGAATTAGACGATCATTTAAAAAGTGTCCTGTGTCAAACAGATTAAACAGTATTTCCTTCACTTTATATTTTATTAGCTTGAGTTATCATCAAGACCATAGATCTCATAAACAATTTCGTGCTGTCTTTTTAACAAATTTTGAGAAAAGAAAGAAGTACATATTTTATATTTTTAGAATGGATTGTCATATTTTTCAATATATCTTACTATTTTGAATTCCCCTAGAATCAAAAATCTAATTCAATTATTCTCCATTGTGTACTGTGTGCAACCAGATCTATTTATCAAAGTAAACAATCTAGACTAGGTTCTCAAAACTGAGAAAAAATCTGAGAATAAACTTTTGAAAGTTTTATCTAGTATGTATAAAAAATGAAGTAAAAAATGGACTACAGCTCAAAATGAGATTTTTAATGCTTTTTTGTAATTGTATAAAGACTATCTAATTATAAAGGCAATTGTTTCTTCATCCAGGGGAAAAATTAGTTCTGATTTCATAGAATTCTTGCCCCTGCTGGTATGCAAATAGTTACTTAGCAGGAATCATTGAGCAATAAAAATTATCATAAAACATTAATGATCTGATATGAGAATGAGAATATTCCATAAGACAAAATCTATAATTTTATACTCAGAAAAAGATTTTTGAAATAATTTGATTGAATTCTGCCATCTAACAGACAAGCAATTTGAAGTCCAGTAGAATCCAGTAGTTTCAAAATGTTTAATAAGCAGAACTTGAATGCCAGACTGTTTACTTGAAGGCCAATATTCTTTATATTTATTAACAAATTTTCATTGGACAAACTGTTATAGTAACTAGTTCTCTTCATAGAAACCCTCCACTTTGTGTCAGATTAATGTGAAAAATACGATTTTTTATTCTGAGTTGATTTCTCAAACAAGTTCTTCAGAAAAAATAAAGTTTTAATTTAAATAATTAAGTAAAAGTAATGATACTAAAATTTGGAGATTTATAGTCACTTACTTATCTTCATGTATCCTCATTTCACACTGATCCTAAGTTTTACTTGGCTTACAGTTCTAAGATGGATTTTTCAGTTTGACCCTAAGTAGTCCATTTTCCTAACTCTAACCCCAGAATCCTAAAGCTAACCCAGATAAAAATGGCAATCCAATCCTAAAATTAACAATAAATCATCAAGTTTGGATCTATTCACTGGAATTTAGTAAAACAAGTTGCAATCTGCCCTAAATCCTATAGATTTACTGAGTCTAACTCTAAAGTTATCAAATCCTACAGATTTACTGAGTCTAACTCTAAAGTTATCATGTTCCCTAACACGAACTATTATATCCATTAAACTCAAATCCTGATAAGAAAATTACCGTCATTTCCCTTGGTCTTATGTTCTCCTGAATTCTGAGATCCTAAAACATTTCAAATGAAATATGTTCTATTTGTCATTGATAGCTAACTTTTCCTGAACCTCAAGATTGTAAAAAGGTTCAGATTTCCTTAATATCACAGCCATTTCCAAACCCCAACACTGCCCACACCAATCAGAAACCTAACTCAACATTTAACCTCAATTAATCCCAAAGAGTAAATATAAAGAAAATATGTAGTTTCTATAAAATTTTATATTGATTTTACTTGTAATTGCTAGTAGAAAACTTAGTTTTACCCTAAAAGTTACCTTTGTATAACCCTAACCTTAACCTTAACAAGAGAAAGAAACCCTAACTCTCACCCTAATGACCCTCAAATGCTAAAGGTAATACAAATATACTAATTTTCTTTCATACTATCTTGGAATCAACTAATACATGGTTAGAGAAATAGGTTGCATGTTTACCTAATACTTACCCTTTTCCCAATTCTAACCCTAATCCTATCTAGAGCACTAAAATTAACCCTAACCTTAATTACCCAAATCCCAAGATTAAAAGCAACCCAGTATTTCCCATTCATCCTAAATTAGTTGGTTTGTAGTTCTAAAATTAATTTTCAGTTTGACCTTAAATGTTCCATTTTCCTAACCCTATCTCTAGCCTCAGGTAGAACCCTAACCCTAACCCTAATCCTAATGATAGTCCAATTCTAACACTAACAACAAATTCTTGAGTTTAGATTCATCCAATTTATACTCCACTGGTGCTTCTTAAAATAAGTTACACTCTTCCCTAAATACTACAGATTTTCGGAGTCTAACTCAAAAACTATCATGTAGCTATCACATAACATGAACCGTTGCATCCATTGACCCTAAATCCTGATATTATGAAAAATACAGTCTTTTCCCTTGATCCTATCTTTTCCTGAACTCTGAGATCCTAAAGCAAGTTTCAGATATACTTAACATGCAACCAATTTCCTAAGCCTAAACTTAAACCTAACTGAGAACTCTAACTATAATCCTACTTAACACCAAATAGTCCATGTAAGGAAAATATTCTAGCTCCCACTGAATCTTACATTTATTTTACTTCTAATTGTTAGTAGTAAACTCAGTTTTACATTAAAGCTTTCCCTTCCACAACACTGTTCCTAATAGGAACTAAAAGCTGAACCTCCCCTTCAATCGAATTATACCTGAATCCTAAAAGTAACTGAAATAAACTAGTGATTTTTTATCTTTATTTTGTTTCAACTCATGCTCTTTAAATAGATTGCAGTTATACCTTATCATTAAATGTCTACAAAGTAACTATTTTCCTTCCACCAAGTTTCCTTAAAATATTTAATATCTATTTGAGGTTTAAGAACAGGGATAAAAACATCATGGTAAGAAATACACAGCAGTTTATGGTACAGTAACGTTTAAGGTTTTAAATCTCAAACTGCAATGGAAGTGGGGTTTGCCAAAGATCAAGTGATAAGCTCAAAAGAACAAATATGATTATCCTACCACCCACAAACCTCCTGCTTTGAGGGGGATAAGGATGTTCAACCTGTAAGAACAGCTTTGCTCAATGACGCTGAACGAAGCAAGCTGAGATTTACCAATAGTGTCTTGAGTGGACATGGCTCAATGGTGCCTAATCCGAGGAGAAATGATTAGGCTGGCTGCCCTGGCCAAAGCTGAGATGCACAGGATTGCAGCTAAAGATAAGTATGGTGTACGTATTTAAGGGAAGGGGACTAAGACAGATTAGGCACATGTGTACAGGCAGTAGTTTAGGGCAGGATGAATTACTTTCAGATCCTGCATATTGGATAGCATAAATCCAAAGTTACTTCCTGGAATTTTAGAATATTGTCCAAGTTCTTCAAAGCAGATGTTTTCACTCATTTGGATTTTGCTTCATTAAGCTACCAAACTGGAACATACTTCACACTTCTCAATGGGGTCTCAGCCCAGTGTCACCAGAAAGGAACTGAGACTGAACAGTGTAAGCTGTCATTTGGAATCTTATTTGTGTTGTTCTATTCAACTACTTCAAATGAGGAAGAGCTATTCACTGACTTTTGAAAGTGAAAGTGAGTCTTTCCCTATATGAAAATTCTGAGATAGAGTAAAGGAATTCACTCATGATTGCTTCTTGTTTATTCCTATTAAATTCTAGGAACTTATGATTATAAACAACATTGCTAGACTTTGTATTGCAAAGCCTGCAAATTGGTGGCACGAGTTAAAGCACTGATAAGGTCTTACTAGAAAAAAATGACCTGTAAATAAAGTCTCCTGTATGATTCAAGATGAATGGTCCTCAACACAATTCCTCTCAATGTGATGACATTTATTTTTCTCCCTGGCTATTACGACCTATTTTATATTAACTGCTTTTGCCTCATGCCTGAAGCATAACCAATAACTAACCTAAGTAGTCAATATTCTTCCTAACTATTGTGTTGAATCTCCTCTCTGATAAAGCTTAAGTAAGACTGTAATCTCTGTAGCTTTCTGTAGCCTATGCTCTATTTTGAGACTAATCTTGTGTGTCCATGATGTTTTGTTCTTTATTAATCCTTGGATATTTTTTTCTAGATGAGTCTGGAGCATGATGATCATAGATCTTCCTTCTTGAGACACTGAATATGATAATACCTCAATGGGCAGATCAATAAAATTAGTCCAAGTTTTAATAGCACACTGGCCATATTTTTACATTTATGAGTACTTTTTTTGAAAAGAGCTTATTATTATCAGTATATAATGGCTTGAATGCCATTAAAAGACAATTGGAGTCAACAAAAACATTTTACTCTCCTAATGGAACAATTTTCATATGTGAAAGGAGACAAATGTGCACCTATTATTCTGGACATATATTCTGTCCTTTAACTTCAACTGTATGTGCTTATTTTTAACATTTCCTCCTACATGTGATCTTGAGAATTGACAAAATGGAAACAATATCATGGTAGGGTAACTGCTGAAGAATTACACAATGAGTACTGTTAACAGATTGCAGACTTAGTTATCAGAGGATCTGTCTTGCACAGAAGAAAGAGCAAAAGGACTCTGTGACTGTCAGATAGTGCTCTCTACCCAGGAGCTCTAGGCCTGCAATGTTTTGGCTGCCTGCTGAAAACACACCTAACTTGACAATTTGAAGGGAATGTTTATATGGAATGTTTATATGGACAGGTATCTTCCTTCAGGATAAACTATATACATTTATTCACAGACTTTTATATGGAGTTTTGGCTCAGGTAAAAAGAATACAGAATAAAAGGTAGAAAGCATGAGTGGTTCTTATTAATTACATCGACATGGCTACAGACAGCTTTGTACTTAAGTGCCTCTGTAATATTGGGTTCTCAGTGAAGGTTCTGATGTGCAAATGAGACATACTTTACCCAGGAAGCAGCAAGGGTATCCCTGGATTTTAAACTATATCTTCTTTATTGGAAACTGGGTCTTTCTATATCCAGGGACCAGAAGAAACAAAGAGTTGTTGTTTGTTGGAAAAACTGTCTGTGGGTATCATGAGGGGGTAGAGATGCTATACAATGAGAACTGAAGATTAAATGTGCAATACTGATACTTAGATGTCAGTTTGCACTCCCTTTTTAGGTAGTGAGTGAAAAATTTTCATTAAAGTAAAATTAGTTGGAAAAGAGCATCATGATCAGAGATTCAAACTTTTCATCAATGCATGATGTTCATAGATCTTAGGGCACTCACTGAGCTGAGAAAAATGTAAAGAGCAAAGGGAGACATAGAATGAATAACTCAATAATAAGACGGTAATTATCAGTTATGGCCAGATTCCAATTAGAGAACTGATGGCTACAGTTTGTATTACCAGCTTCCCTTTCCTAAGTGGTCCTCACTAATTAGTTCACCAGAATCCTAGATGATTTACATCAAGATGGATTATGGTAGTCATGGAAAATGTCCTGTCCTGAAACTCCTTCAAAAGCACCTTCTGCCTATCTATGGAAATTTTGTCAGAAGGCAGCTTCTTCTCTACTTATTCAGGACCTAATACAGTACAAAGAGCAATTACCTCGAGTTAAGTCATTTCTTGGAATTCTTGGTCCCAAGGCTTGAGAGTGCACATATAAAGTACAACCATTTGGCCTAATGGATATCACATTCTCCAGAGCTTCAGACATGGTTTTCCTAAGGATATGATGATCTCTTACACTGTTTAAATTCTTCCTTTTAATTCCAATATTTTGTCTATACTGGAACTGGTATCTGATGAAAATGTTGTGCTCTACTTCTATTTCAACATCCAGACTCTGTGTAGTCATTGGCCTTTCTCTTATGTGATAATATACACATGTAGCTTCTGTATTTCTGTATATATAGAGATTTAACTTCTGTATATGTATATACAGTTATATATAAATGCATGTATATAATGTAAATATGTACATAAGCATAAATAAGCATAAGTACATATAAAAATAGATAACACCTTTATCAGTGAAAAGTCATAGTATCAACGAATGTCCAATAACCTTTAATGCAAGTTTCCACATTCTGTTCTGTTTTTGGTATGATTAGGATGCTGAAACATTTTTAAATTAGATAAACATTATTACATTAAAATTATTTATTGAAAGTAAAGTTATTTTCCCCTTTTAAATTGTTCACGGAGGATTGAAATTAGTCTACTAGAACTGTTTCTTATTTTCCTTATCAGTTAGTCTATGTTGTCTCTTCCAATAATTTTGTTTCGCTTCTCAAATAGGATGGAAAATTTAATGACAGATGTGGCCTTAAGCCTGTTATGAATTAATTCATTGCAAGTTAAGTGTATCTAGAAAAGAATAAATTGTAAAAATACGTTTGATTTAAACAACAACTATCAACTGATAATTTTGAAACAAAAAGATAAGAAAGAGATTTTCAGGGGTCACTTATCCTAGTGTGAAGAATAAAAACAAACAAGTACATGTGTAAGAGTAAAATTTTTATTTGTAATCAAGAAAAGTCTTGAATTTGTTGTAAGAAACACTTTTTATAACTAAAACATGGTCTATAAACTGAAAGTATTGGCATGAATTGGCTCTGGGTCTCCATGTACATAGAAGCCATGAAAGCTAAAAATGTCTATAGCCTTCCCAAATACCCCCTGAAAGGGCACAAAGTTGCCTATGTTTGATAATCAGTGATATAGAGCAACTAAGAAGCAGATTTTTTTTAAAATGTTTTATGTGTAAATGTACTGACTGAAGCTTGATAGCTTAAGTCAACTTTAGATGTAACATGTCGACAATTTCAGATATGAAATAAATCCTGTTTACACAATAAATCACTGACTTTTTTGGTAATATCTTACAGCAGCAACTTCACTTTCTTGCGGAGAAAAAGATGCTTATAAAATATGAGATTGCATTTTTCTTAAATGTAGTCAGTATATTTATCAGATATTCCACTGAAATAGGTGTGAGGCAAGGGGACTATTTCTACATTGATTTTATTCAGATGCATTTCTGTAAAATTTTTTAAAATATTCACATTTGCTACATGGTATACTTCCTATCCTTGAGGAAGTATTCTTATGAGTAGATATACCACTGCTCTTTACTGTCAATGATAGCTTTGTTAGATAATGTATCTGTTGTATTAGTGTTTGAATAAAGGCTGAATGGCTATAACTAGGTAATTTGAAAGGTCATAGAATTTGTTTTGGCTTACCTGATGAATTTATTATACAACAAGATTTTCTTTGTTTAATAATTATGAAAGGGAACTTGAAATATAGAAACATAGAATATAAATTAGAAAAATAGAACAAATCTGGTAGAGGGAGACTTGAAGATAGTAATTCAAGGACAGCCCACTCCAAAAAGAAGTTTGTAAGGCTCCATCTAAACCAGTGGTCAACAAGATACAGCCCAGCACAGAGTAGCCTGGGCATGTGATGACACCCTACCTCAAAATTAACCAATCTAAAAAAGATCTTGGGGTGTAGTTCAGTTAGTAGATCAGCTGCCTAGTTAGTGTGAGGTCCTGAGTTTAATTTCCAGTATCATTTCCACAAAAAAAGGAAAATAGAATAATTTTTGAAATTTCATCTTTGAATGAACAACATTATTTGTTCCACAGTTTCATATTGTCAATATTTTGCTCACTGTACCTCCATGCTAGAGTGTTGATGTCCTCTAGAAGGGAAGAGTGTTGGCAGAAAAGAATTAGATGACTGGAATTGTAACACCTGTTGATAATGGTTGTTAGAAACCATTAATTTATTATGCATTGTAAAATGATGATGTCATATTTCAACCATTTTTGTTTCATGTAGGATACTATAAAGAAAAATAACTCCCAGTCTGCAGCTATTCACTTGCTATGTGAAAGATATGCTAAAATCTTACCATCTATATCCATTTCAAAACAAATTTTACATCAATTGACTTTTCAGCATTCTCTCTAAATGATGAAAAATTACAGTTTCTCAAGCATTGTAATAATTCATGGATAAAATGTGTATTATGTATCAAAATACATAAAAACATTGCTTTCTGCACATTATGATCCAGTGATTTCATTTTGGCCATCAAAGCTAACTTTAGTTTGGTTTCCATTGAGATGATTGTTGATGTTAGTAGTCTCTGAAGAGTACTGCTATTTCTATAAGGTATATCTCTTCTATATTAGCTCTAGATTCACACTTCTATTGACCGTGTTGAGCTAAGTAAGCAAATTGTATATTTCTGAAAAAAAATATAGCTGTTTAATTTTGTAGAAGAATAAACTTGAAATTACATGCTAGAGATTAAATACCTTGTAAGCTTGACTATTGAGAAATACATGAATTCATGTTTTCCTCAAACAAAAACAATTTATAGCCAGGCACAGGTGGCTCACACCTGTAATCCTAGCTACTCAGGAGGCTGAAATCTGAGGATAGCGGATCAAAGCCACCCTGGGCAGGAAAGTCTGTGAGACTCTTACCTCCAATAAACCACTAGAAAACTGGAAGTGGCGCTGTGGCTCAAGCAGTAGAGCACTCACCTTGAGCTGAAAGAGTGCAGGGACAGCACCCAAGCCCAGAGTTCAAGCCCCATGACCGACTCCCCCCCTGCGAAAAAATTTATATATCTATATTTTATATTATATGGGTGTTTATTTCCTTTTAAGTATTTATAGCTTCCCTTCATTATTTCACAGTTTTCCTCCCTCTTTTCCTTTCTTTCTCTCTCCTTCCCTTTCTCCCTCCCTTAAACCTAGGTTTTATTTATATGCCAGGAAATAATAGTTCACACTTACATTTTTCCCTTGAAATTTTCTAGTATCATTTATGGAAACATTGTTTTCTGCTCAGTGCATTGAAATTATCCTAATGATGTGTTGAATGATATTTTATCTTCATGTCTGTTTTGGGATTTTATATTCAATTATGTTAATTGATATTCTGTTCATGTTACCCTATTACTAAAATTTTGGAAGGTTTTTACATAATTTAATATTTGATAGAATGCAAATTCTTTTTATTAGTTTTTAACATTTAGTTTTGTATCATTGCCAGTTTGTCCTTCCAAATAGAATTTTACCTGCAATGTTACATAAAAAATAGTTTGAAATTTCTATGACTATTGTAAATCAATACAGAGATAAAATTAGGCACTGTAAAACACTAGAATAATAATTGGGAGTCAAATAATTAGATTATACACATTTCTATCAATATGACTATGCTTTTGAATGTTATTTATGGGCTATTTTAGGAAAGTTATGGTATTCTCATTTGTTTCAGGAAAGATACATTTTCATTGCTAATGAAGTTGTGGAATTATTTACATTTTACTTTTAACTTATTGTAAGCCCTTTTGGTTATTTATTTTGTGAGCAGCCAATGCACATTTGGAAGGATTATCCAAAAGAACACAAAAATTATATTCTTGGGCTGGGAAGGTGGCTAAGTGGTAGAGTGTTTGCCTTGCATGCATGAAGCTTGGGTTCGATTCCTCAGCACCACATAAACAGAAAAAGACAGAGGTGGTGCTGTGGTTCAAGTGGTAGAGTGTAACCTTGCACTTAAGAGCTGATGGATAGTGCACAGGCCCCCACCATTGACTAAAAAATTATATTCTTATTATCTTTATGTATTTCTACAAAGAAGTTACCATTGAACAAACCAGTTTATTAGATCAATGCATTTTGATTAATGTCACCTATTTCATTATTTTCCCCCAACCCTTCTCAATTTCCTTTTCTTTCTTTTTTTATTATTATGAAAATATTGTACAGAGGGGTTACAATTACATGGGCAAGATAATGAGTACATTTCTTATCAAACATTGTAACCTCCTCCTTTGTTTCCCCTTCCCATCTCATCCTCCTTACCACTACCCCACCCAGCCCTCCCCCCCCACCAAAGTTGTAAAGTTCATTTTTGACATAACGACTTGTACGTCTCATTGTTGCAATGTGTTCACCTGTATCCTTATTTAAACAATTTGTTTTTTCCCTTCCCCTCCACAAATTATAACAACATCAAATACAGTGAAAGCAGGGTTTATACCCTGGGGGCGGGACATACAAAGCAACAAAGAAATAATCTTATAAATGTGTTAGTTTCATAGGATATACATATCTAACAACAATTTTCTGAGTTTGGGATGAGAGTGCCTGGTTATTATTTCAGCACTTGGGGAATAGAGGCTTAAGGATAATGAGTTGGAAACCAACATGAGCAATCTAGCAACATCCAGTTACACACTCCCCACCTCTCAAAAAAAGAAGTACCTTTCCATAATCTGAATGGAACTCCAACAAATCACTAAAAAATCTATGAACAAATTAAAGCTAAACAAACTTCCTGCTCAGTTTAGATCAAAGTTACATAAAACAAATCTCTTAGGTAATTTTCATTGGTACACAAACTCCATATAATACTATAGTCAACATGACACCCAACTAAAATGAATCTTTGTATGCTATGAAAGTAGGGATATTAGTGATTTTGTTTTTTTCTATACCAAAGTAGAAACTTAAATTAGCTTGTTTGCCTTTTAAAATGCATATTTGAATATATATATATTTATATATTCAAATTTTGAGTCTTAAAAAGTTCACTGAAACGTGTTACTGCTATATTTTGTCTTATTTTATACGGTAAAAGTAAATATGTTCTGATTTATTCAACATAACTTAAAAGTAAACATAATATGGTACAGAAAAAAGGTTGTGTGGAAAATTGTGTAAAATACTACAAAAAGTCAGCTTAATATCCAGACTCAAGAATCAGTATTGAACACTTAGGATTGACATTTTTCTGTTTTCAAGTGATTTTATTATACTTCTAGAACTGGTGTCTATGTACCAAAATGTCTATAACCTTTTGCTATTCCTAATGTATGTTATTAAATCATATATAATTAGATTTAAATAATTCCATATAATGTTGCTTCAAGTAGTTAATGAAGTATAAAAGATACAGTGTGTTAGAAATTCTTGATTTTTCAAGTTTAACCAAAACATTGAAATCAAAATCCTAGAAGAAAAGGTAAAGTTTCTACAGTCTGGTACTATTTATTACCAAAAACTGATCTATAGTTCTCTGAGACTCTGACAGTGTGGCATATTGACAATATGGCTCTATACTACTGTATCTTATTTTTGCAGTGTTCTTTTTTTTTTTGTTTTTTGGTCCGGTCGTGGGGCCTGACCTCTGGGCCTGGGCACTGTCCCTCAGCTAGCGCTCTACCACTTAAGCCACAGTGCCACTTCTGGCTTTTTTCTTTTTGCTTATGTGGTGCTGAGGAATGGAACCCAGGGCCTCATGCATGCAAGGCAACCACTCTACCACTGAGCGGTTCTTTATTTGTTAGTTTTAACAGGTTTCATTATTTTGTTTTACTGTCTATAGCACCTTAAAATTTATTCACTTACTTAGTGGATAATATTTAAATTATATAAATTAGCTACTATCCCTCCTCCATTTGAAATACTTATCAATATGACCATTTTAATACTGATTTCCATTGTTCTTATTATAATTATTAAAGAAAAATCATCTACTACAAAATGTACCATATGATGAATTCAAAATTCACTGAAACAGGGTTGGGAAGGTGGCTCAGTGGTAGAGCTCTTGCCTTGCATGCATGAGGCCCTGGGTTCGATTCCTCAGC
>NW_012267264.1:14021916-14023064 GCF_000151885.1 Dipodomys ordii
TTTATCTTGCTGCTCTTTTTCAAGGAGGTTTAGATGTGTCATTAAATTGTTGGTTTCAGATCTCTCCAATTTGTTGGTGTAGGAGCTCAGAGCTATAAACTTGCCTCTGAGTACTGCCTTTGCTGTGTCCCAGAGGAGCTGGTAATTTCTGTGTTCATTTTGGTGAATAGCATGACCATTTGAATTTCCTTTCTAATCTCTTCCATGACCCACTTGTGATTCAGCAGTGTGTTGTTCAGCCTCCATGTGATGCCGGACTTTCTTTGGTGGCTTTTGGTGTTGAGTTCTAATTTTATTCCCTTGTGGGCAGAGAGAATGCAAAGTATAACTTCAATGTTTTTGAATTTGGACAAGTTTGCTTTGTGGCCTAAAATGTGGTCTATTTTGGAAAATGTTCCATGTGCTGCTGAGAAAAACGTGTATTCTGATGCTGCTGGGTGAAATGTTCCGTAGATATCTGTTGAACCTAGTTGATCTATGCAGCTGTTTAGATCTGTGGTTTCTCTGTTGAATTTTTGCCAAGTTGACCTATCTAGTGGGGAGAGTGGTGTGTTAAAATCCCAGCAATTAATGTCTTTGGATCTCTGTGCGATTTGAGGAAAAGTACTGTTTCTTGGATAAATTTGGGTGCTCCATTGTTTGGCGAGTAGATATTTCGAATTGTAATATCCTCCTGAAGGAGAGATCCCTTAATTAGTATGTAGTAACCTTCTTTATCTCTTCTCACGAATTTTAATTTTAAGTCTATGTTATCTGTTATTAGGTTTGTAACTCCCTCCTCTTTAGGGGGCCGTTTGCTTGGTAGATTTTATTCCAGCCTTTAATATTGAAAATCTGTTTGTTTTTACAGGCAAGATGTGACTCCTGCAGGCAGCAGATAGAAGGGTCTTGTTTTTTAATCCAACTAGACAGTCTATGTCGCTTAATTGGAGAGTTCAGTCCGTTAACGTTAAGAGATAGGACTGAGAGGTATTTGGGAGTTCGTGCCATGTTATTTACCTTCTTGGGGGCTGGGAAAACTGGGTTCATCCTATGTTTCTTGGTTTCTCAGTTTGGGTGCAGTTTCTTGGCCTTTATTGCGGTCTTGTTGGTTTTCTATGTGTAGGACATCTTTAAGAATCTTTTGTAGGGCTGGTTTGGTGGAGATG
>NW_012267264.1:14025865-14028162 GCF_000151885.1 Dipodomys ordii
GCTGCTGGGCTGGCTACCAGTTGAGCCCTGATTCACTTCACACACACACACACACACACACACACACACACACACACACACATACACACACACACACACACACACACACACTGTTATTGGTGGTGACAGTACTAGGATTTGAACTCAGAGCATCTAAAGTTTGACTTTAGGATCTCCTGCTGCTGGGCTGGCTACCAGTTGAGCCCTGATTCTATTTCCAAGACTTTTGTGGTTAATTAGCAATACAAGTCTCATGGACTTTTCTGCCCAAGCTGGCTTCAAACTGTCATCTCAAATCTCAGGATGGAGCAATTGGGTTCCAGGCTTTTGTTTTTTTTACCTGGTGAACTTGGAAGGTTTTTTCTGCTCCACTGCTTGCCAGGCTCCCTAAAGAGATAGATAATAAAATAGGGCATGAAGGACAGCAAAACTAAAAGGAAATGAGTAATTCTGAAAATAATAATAGATAAGTGTTGTGTGAAAATAGGTTATGGGTTTATTGTGAATATTAAAGCTTCAATTCAAAATAAATGGGCACAATTCACAGTAACAATTTTACCATGATTATGTATACATGGAAAACTTTACCATCTCCCAATAGTCTCAGATGGGAAAATATTGCAGTTAAAGTTTAAATGAGTATAAGCATCAAAATAGGGTCACACTTCAATTGTAAATTACTTGCTCTCAAATGCATTTATTTGCAGGTTTTTTCCTCCACCCAGAGCAACAACTTTTTCTTAAGTTCTCTCTGGATATGCAAGAAATCCATGGTAGAAACCAAACAGATATAAAAGAAACACAGAACCACCATTCACACATGGCTTTCCTGACTGAATTTACTGTTTATTTAAACTTGGGAAGCATCACAGATCCCAAAATGGCTAAAGACAAATCAGAATTTGAAACTTTAAAAGATATATGAAGTGCTTCATGTAACGAGATCTCAGATTCTACATATGAGGTGGAATTAATAATAGGTTCTTCAAACTATCTCAAGGTTTATTCATTGTATATTAAAAAGTCATTTTTGGCTGTAAATATATTTTTAAATCCGTGAGAAAATTATGGAGAACAAGATTGAAAAGACTCGCTCTATAGATATGTACACACATATTTGCTTAGAAACATATGTATAAATTCTAGAAAATAATTGTAATGTAAATGTATACATATATGTATATATCACACAGTATCCAAAACATTTATTTCAAGACTTTATCAGTAATGTTTATAAATCTCATCCATCTGATAATCACTATCATTTTTATCAATTGAATGTTACAATTTTAGTACGTAATTCTAGATAAAATGCTACTTCATAATTCAGAAAGTTTTTTTTGAGTACTTAGGTTACTAATTTTATTATATTTGAGATATTTTCCACAGTTGTAACATTTTTTTCCAGCAGAATGGAATGGGGTTAAAAGGAAGATGAGCATCCTTCTACATATATGCCTAATCTCTCTTCCCTTCTTTCCTTCTTCCTTTTTCCCTCCCCCATATTCTGTGGACCTAACAACACTATCCCATAGGCATTATGCCTTGGCTTTCTTTCTTTTTATTTTTTGTGTAAATACTTTACAGAGGGGTTACAATTACACGGACAGGTTAATGCGTACTTTTCTTATCAAGCATTGCCGCCTCCTCCTTTGTTTACCCTTCACATCCCTTCCCAGCCTCCCCCCCAATCCTCCCCGCCTTCCCCCCCACCTCACCAACATTGTAAAGCTCATTTTCGACATGACAACTTGTACTTCTCATTGTTGCAACAGGTCCACCTGTATCTTTAAACGACTTGTTTTCCCCATCTCCTCTACAAGTTATAATGACATCAAATGTAGTGAAAGCAGTGGTTATAGTGTGGGGTAGGGACATACAAATCTATAAAGATATAATCTTATAAATGCATTAGAAACAAATGCATGAAAGGAAAAAACATTAAAATACATATCTAAGTGTTCATTTTCCGAACATCACATTATCTGACCTTTTCCGCTTGACTCATACATATACTAGATATTGCAAATAAGGGAAACCATGGGATGTATGGTTCTTTTGGCCTGGCTTACATCACTTAATATAATTTTTTCCAAGTTTTTTCATTTCCTAACAAATGTGGCAATGTCATTCTTTCTGATGGAGGCATAGAATTCCATTGTGTATGTATACCACATTTTCTTGATCCATTCATCTACTGAGGGGCATCTCAGCTGGTTCCATATCTTAGCTATGGTAAATAATGCTGCAATAAACATAGTTGTGCTGGTAGCTTTAGTGTGGTCTTGCTTGTAAAC
>NW_012267264.1:14033152-14093491 GCF_000151885.1 Dipodomys ordii
GGTCTCCCTGACTTCTTCAGCTCTTTGTTAATGGATTCCATGAATGCCTTTAGTGATCTTTGTGTATTCTCTTCCTGCTCTCTCAATTCCTGTATTACTCTTTTTTTAGCTTCCTCCCATTCATGGGATTGCTGTAGTTCTCTTTGAGTGTTCTCAGCTGCTCACGCCATTCCTGCCTTTCTCTTTGAGTAGTCTCAAGCTGCTCACGCAAGTCCTGTATCAGTTTTTGAGTAGTTTCCTCACGTTTATGATATTCCTGTATAAACTTTTGGATTGCCTCCTCTCTCTCCCTATTACGCTCATGCAGCCTCCTTTGTATGTTTTCAATCTTTTCATTGATCATGTTTGCCAGCAGTGTTTGTAGTGCGATTTGGGAACTCTCCTCTGGATTATTTATTATCTCTTCTGTCCCCTGATTATCAAGATTTGGAATTGAGATACCCGGATTTGCCATTTTTCTTGTGTTTTTCCGGCTTACTCTGCCCATTTGAGATGAAAAAAGAACCAGTTTTGTGCTAGAACACTATCTTAAGGCAAGCATCAACCAAAGTCTGAATTTGCACAGTCAATAGTCTACAGATACAATCTAGTTCAACAGATACATCTATTCAACATCAAACAACTATATGTTAATGGGCTATGAACCGCAGAGGAGAATTTGGAAGACCATAAATTATTAGGGTTAGGGAGAGATGTGGGTAAAAAATAGGAATAGATTGATGTGGGGAGGCTCAGGGATATTTAACTAAGTCCTAATCTCAAAGCAGGAACTAGGTTGGGTAGGATGAAAGTAGAGAGAGAGAAAAAAAGAAGAAAGGGAAAGGGAAAAGAAAAGAGACCAGAAAAAATAGAAAACTGAAAATTAATAATATTATGGAGGTCAATAACAATCTATTTAGAGAAGAACGTGAATATATTGAGAGAAGGGGAGGGATATAAAGGCGATGTGAAAAACTTAAAAATAAAAATGCTTAAAATATTATATAGGTATAAAGATGTAGTACTGCTATTAAGGAATTTAAGTCTCAAAGGTTTTGAATTGAGTAATAAATTTGTGGATTAAGTGTGTACACAATGGAGGATAGGGTCTAATAGTCAACTATGGGTTTATCTAACCATGTGCAGGACAAAAATTAAGTCACATATAGAAGAACGAAAGAGAGGAGAAGATGAAAAGGATAAGAAAGGAAGAAAAAAAGAAGTTCAGTAGAGCTAAACAAAAACCAAAAAGATAATTTAAAAAGAAAAAAAAAGAGAAAGAAAAAAAAAGAAAGAAAAACGCACACTCACGTATCCCTAAAATAAAAATTATAAGAGGAAAAAGAAGTTTCTGGAAAACAATTTTTTTTCAAAAAAAGGCAAAAATTAAAGATTAAAAAAAGTTTTAGAAAAGAAATAAATTTTTTTTATATAAGGTACCAGAAAAAAAAAAAGAAGAAGAAGAAAAAAAAGTTCTTTATTTTGTGAGGGGTGGGGAAAATCCTGTATCTCTCTTGTGTCCATAACCAGCCTCTTGTTGAAGTCTCTGGTCTGCTTGTGGTCCTGTGGCTTGGTTGGTTTCTTAAGTCGGTTTGTTCGAACAGGCAGTAAAATGCTCTGCTTTACCCAGGATGTGGCGATCCTCCTCCCAGGCTAGTTCATTGGGAGGCAGATCTGCATTGAGTATCACAAAAGAGGGGGGTGCAGTGATGAGGCTAGGTTCTGGGTAGAGTTGAGGCCTTTCAACAGACAGTAGCTTTTCCCGGGGGCTATTTTGTGAAAACTTCACAGAGCCCAGCCTGGAGCCATTCTCAGGGTTTCTGTTTACTGATTTTCAATTGATTGTGGAGGCTGCTAGAGGGAGGGGCAGCCTCTGGCTCTGATTACCCAGTGAAGAAAGCCACTCCTAGGGCTGGCACCTGAGCTGGGTGACTTTTCCCTGGGTGGAGCTGAATCTGGCAGTTCTTGTGACCTGCTAAATGACTCGTTTTATTCCAAGGCCTGAGTTGGAGCTGGCAGCTCCTCCGAGCTTTGTGTGTATCCAAAATGGATATCTCCCATGCTGGGGGGGAGGGGTAGCCTTCCCTCCTCTGCTCCCTGAGAAGGAGTGAGGACGTCAGGCTTCTACTCACGCCAAGTCTTGGTTCCTGGGTCGTCTCTGGTCTGCGAACTGCAGGATGAAGATGTCTGCTCCTTGTCAGTTCTTCCTGGTGTTGAGTAGAATCCGCTAGTCTGCTGCATCTGGCTCTTTCGTCCCGGACTCTCTGTGGCTCAGGTATGGCTCCTGTGCTCTCTGTCGCCATCACAGCTGCTGCTGCAGTGGCGGCTGCTGGCAAGAGCTCAGATCTGTCTCCTTGCCTGGATTTTCCCTCTCTGGCCTAACTCTCTGTCCTGTGATGGCACACTTGGTGTGATTCTCTGGCTTAGGACTGTTCAGTGGAACTCTAAAACTGCTTTCTATGGGAGAGCTTGCTTAGACTCCAGCTTCTCCTCTGCCATCTTCACGGAACCTATAATAATTCAGAAAGTTTAATAAAAGCATTAGTTTTTGAGCTTAAATACAAAAATGTATTATAAAAATAAATGTATAGAGTCCAGAGGAAGATGGCAGAGGTGAAGCTAGAGGTTAAACAAACTCTCACATAGAAAGCAGTGTTAGTGTTCCAGTGAACAGTCCTAGGCTAGTGAATCACACCAAGTGTGCCACCATAGTACAAAGAGTTTGGCCAGAGAGGGAAAATCCAGAACGCTTGGTCAAAGAGACAGATCTGAGCACTTGCTGTTAGCTGCTGCTGCAGTAGTGGCAGTGCTGGCAGCTGTCGTGGCTGCCATATGAACAGAGAGAGTCTGGCACAAAGGTACCAGATGTAGTGTGAGCAGATTCTACTCAACACCAGCAAGAACTGACAAAGAGCAGAAATCTTCATCCTGCTGATCGAAGACCAGGGACGGCCCAAGAACAAAGAGTCTGGCATAAGCAGAACCCTGACATCATCACTCCTTCTCATGGAGCAGCAGTGGGAAAGCAGCCCCTCCCCTACCACCAGAGAAGATCTCCATCTTTGATACTGACAAAAGCCTGACTGGAGTAGCTAGCTCTAACTCAGGCTTTGGGGAAAAACAATAGGAGCCATTCAGCAAGTCACAGGAACCTGACCTGATCTCCCAGGCTCAGCTCTCCCTACAGAAAATTCACCTTGCCCAGGCAGAGGTAGCTTCACCCGCAGAGGAATGACTTTCTTCACTGGGTGAAGAGAACTAGAGGCTTCCCCTCCCCACTGCAGCCTAGACAAACAATTGAAATTCAGTAAACATAAACCCTGAGAATGGCTCCAGGCTGGGCTCCACCTCACACCAGTTAGAATGGCTATAATCAAGAACTCTAACAACAGCAGATGTTGGAGGGGATGTGGACAGAAGGGAACCTACTGCATTGTTGATGGGAGTGTAAACTTGTTCAACCATTTTGGAAAGTAGTATGGAGGTTCCTCAAAAGAGTTCCACATGGAACTCATCTATGACCCAGTAATCCCACTTTGGGCATTTACCCAAATGATCACAAACAAGACCATACTAAAGTGACCAGCACAACTATGTTTATTGCAGCATTATTTACCATAGCTAAGATATGGAACCAACCCAGATGCTCCTCAGTAGATGAATTGATCAAGAAAATGTGGTATATATACACAATGGAATTATATGCTTCCATCAGAAAGAATGAGATTTGTTAGGACATGGAAAAATTATATTAAGTGAAATAAGCCAGGCCTAAAGAAACATAGGTCCCATGATGTCCCTTATTTGCAATAACTAGCATATATCTGGGAAAAATCAAGAAAGTCAGATAAAGTGAAATGAACCCCAAGATCGGGACACAAGTGGTTTTTTTTCTTCCTTGCTATTGTATCTAATCTATTTATAAGGTGTCATGTGATTTTTTTTGGTTGCTTTGTATGTTCCTCCCCCATGGTATAACCCCTATTTTCACTGTATTTGATGTTGGTATAATTTGGGGAGTGGAAGGGAAAAAACAAATTATTTGAATAGGGATAATGGTTGACCTATTGTAACAATGAGATGTTCAATACATAATGTCAAAAATGAACTTCACAATTTAGGGGGGTGAGTGTAGTTGAGGAGGTGGGAAGGAAGGGAGGGTAGGGGGAAAACAAAGGAGGAGGCAACAATGCTTGATAAGAAATGTACTCATTACCTTGTTCATGTAACTGTAAGCCCTCTGTACAGTATTTTCACAATAAAAAACTTATTAAAGAAGAAATAATAAAAATGTATATGCATTTTGGTGCTGGGAAGATGGCTCAGTGTTAGAGTGCTTGCATTGCATGCAGGAGGCCTTGGGTTTGATTCCTCAGCACCACCTAAGCAGAAAAGGCCAGAAGAGATGCTGTGGCTCAAGTGGTAGGGTGCTAGCCTTAAGTTGAAGAGCCGAGTGACAGCACCCAGACCCATCATTCAGGCCCCACGACCAACAAAAAAAAAGTATATGCAGTTTGGAATACAATGATTTGAAATATCTGATATTTTTCTTGCACTATATGTAAGGCATTTTATCACAGGTTAGAAGGGACATGTTATTGATAGACATATTAATTTCATTCTGCCCAGTAGAAGTTTGTCTTTTTGTACATAATGGAATTACTTATTTCCCAATTGCATACTTATTTCAATATTCCTAACCTATTATTTTTTTCTTTCCTTTGGATCCACTTTTGACCCAGTTGTTGTATCTTTCCTATTCGCTAGTGAGTAAAATACAGTCTGTAATATGCCTTGTTTTGGTTTTATAAATGAGGGCTATAACTTTGCCTTTTTTGAAAATTATTTCTTAATAGATATTATCTAGTTTAAATCATGTAAGTTTTAGTGGCATTAATTATATATTCAGTGTCAACTATCTGAAGGCTTATATTATCTAAGTTTAGATGTCAAATTGTCATTGATACTATAATATGTACGCGATTTCAGTTTTGTAAAGGACAAATAATAGCAAAAGGTCATTTACAGTTAGGCTTTCATGTAAGCAATTGTCTTCTTGGCAATATTATCCAGTCGTGGTGTTAACTGAATTATTCTTATTTTAGACCACCATTAGATCTCAAGCTTCCTAAAACACATCTTCCAAATGCTCACATCTTCCTCCTGTCTGTGACCTACACTGTCTTCTCCACACTCAATAAATAATTGTTTCTCTCATGTCCAAGAAATCCAGTGTTATTTTCTATATTACTCATGTTAATTACAATAGCTTGTAATTTAGATTTTATCCTCCATAATTAGAAAAACAATCAGGAATTTGGACATTTTCACTCAAAGCCTGATGAAATCCCAGTAAAGCCACCTTGAACAGGTGGCAGTTCTTCTTATGTATGACTGTGTATTGGCTTCTATAACAAAATCCATACAGCAAGTAATTTAAATAACAACAAGTTTTCTCACAGTCCTGAAAAGTGGAGTAGAAGATAGGGAAGGGAAGGACAACAACAGAATGGTGAGAGAAAGGACAAAGGGTGAACCAATTCAACAGCCATAGTCACAATACATTGGAAATGAACTTCACAACTTGGGGTAAAGGGCTTGAGGGGGAGGGTAAGTGGGAGAAAACCTAAAGGAGGGAGTAAGAATGTCTGACAAGAAAGGTACTCACTAGCTTAGGTATGTAACTGTAACCCTTCTGTTCATCACCTTGACAATAAAATTTTAAAAAGACATGGATGTTGGCCACTTTCGTTTCTTTCAATGCTTCTGCTATGTTCTCACTCTGCATACACACGTGACTTTGAGTTTCCCCTATGCCCCAGTTTCTTTTTTTCTTTTTCTTTTTTCTTTTTTTGGTTGGTCGTGGGGCTTGAACTCTGGGTCTAGGCACTGTCTCTGAGCTCTCCAGCTCAAGGCTAGTGCTCTACCACTTAAGCCACAGCGCCACTTCCTGTTTTCTCATGGATTTTTCCGCCCAGGCTAGCTTTGAACCTAGATCCTCAGATCTCAGCCTCCTGAGTAGCTAGGATTATAGGCATGAGTCCAGCATCTGGCTGTGCCCTGGCTTCTACTTATGACACCTGTCAGGTTGCATTATGGCACATCTTACTAACTCATTTTAATTTAGTCACCTGTTTAAAGTTCTGTTTCTAAATTCAATATTTTGAGGTACAAATTTTAAGGCTTCAATCTCTGAATGAGGAAGAGATACAGGTCAGTTCAGTTCATTGTACTCTGACTCCTTTCTGCACTTCAGTTAAAAAAAATAAACCCCCTCAGTATTGTTTTAAGCTGCACAAGCAAATAAAACTGCTCAGTAGGACATCATCAAATAAAAACTCTATTTAATACTGCTTATTATTGAAAAAGTTATATTTTCAAAAGATTTTCAAAAATTCTTACTTATTGTCCTCAACTTCTTCGAAATTTGACATGTTACATTCCCAGAGCATAATTACCAAACCAAAGAAACCAACATCTACTTGTAACTCGTGTGTTTTTATAGTTCTCTATTTCAGGAAGCAAACCATAATGTTACATTGATTCCATGATCTCTCATTTCTTTTCATTCATGGTTGGATATCATATTTCTTTGTTACTCTGCTTGTTAGAAAATTTTAATCTTTTGGGTGAGTGAATTTAAAAAATATACCACACATTCAGTATATGATTGAATGTATTGACAGACTAGTACCAAAATGAAGGTTGGTTCTTGTTTCAACATCTCAGAGATGACTTGATGACAATACATAATATGCTAGTATGATGATACACTTAATCACTTGGTGTGCAAGGATTCTAAGGATGCTGCAGCAAGTTACCACCAAGTAGTGGCTTAGGTGCCCTCAGATTCGTTCTCATGCAGTTCTGCAGGTCAGATGCTTGGATCGTTAAGGTTTCAACAATGTTGGCTCCTTTGCTATGAGGAAGCCTCTCTTCCACATCTCTCTTTCAGCATCTGGTGATGGATGCTATAGATATCTCATGGTTCATCGATGCTGCTCCAGTCTCTACCTCATGGTCTTTACAGAGCCATTCTCTGTGTCCATGACTCAATTCTCCTTATTCTTAATAGGATACTACTGGTTAGATTAATAGCCTACCTTAAAGCCAGGAAGATCTTGTTTCAAGAAACGTTCATGTTGCTGGACAGAAGTGGCTTTTACTTATTTCTTTAAATGTAATTTTTTTTCAAGGTGATGTACAGAGAGGTTACAGTTGCATACATAAGGTAGTGAGTAATTTCTTCTCGAACTTGTTACCTCCTCTCTCTTTTTCTCCCATTTTCTCTTCACCTCAATCCCCCCACAAGTTGTACAGTTCATTTTTAACATACTGTCTTGTGAGTATTGCTTTTGCATTGGTTAACCCTTTGTCCTTTGTCTCACCATTCTGTTGTTCACGCAAGATTCTTAAGATTATTTGCCATAAGGCAACATTCACAGGTACCTAAGATAGTAGTTTGGCATATTTTATGAGGAGTAGAAACAATCTAGAGTGGTCATTGTTTTCCTATTGTATTTAACAAATGACTTTGGAAGGTGCATTGATACACTGTAACTATCCTGTTTCTATATAATCATTTTGTTTGTTTTTTTGGAAGAAAGAACCTATGGTTACCTAACTGTCCCTGACTAAGGGAATGACATGTCTAAAATAGGGTGTCTGCAAATTGATTATTGCTATAGACCTAAGTCACTTTTTCCAAACTGCCTTATTAAACATAGAAGTGATTATTCTACTTTTTTCTGTGTGATTTCTTTCTTTTTTTGCCACTCTTGGGGCTTGAACTCAAGGCCTCAGCACTGTCCTTAAGCTTCTTTTGCTCAAGGCTAGCATTCTATTACTTGAGCCATAGTGCCACTTCCGGCCTTTTCTGTTTATGTGGTAGTGAGGAATCAAACCCAGGGCTTAATGCATGTTAGGCAAGCACTCTACCACTAAACATTCTACCTTCCCAGTCCTGTGTGATTTCTTTATCTAGGTTATATACTTTTTAAATTTTATTTTTTATTGTCAAAGTAATGTACAGATGGATTACAGTTATAAAAGTAAGGTAATAAGTACATTTCTTGCAAACATTTTACCCCTTCCCTCATTTTTCTCCTAATTTCACTCCCCCCAGCCCCACTCCACCAAGTTGTACAGAACATTTCCAACATAGTGTCTTGTGAATAACGCTGTTGCATTGGTTCCCCCTTTGTCCCTCACGATTCTGTTGTTTCCCTTCCCTTCCCTAATTAAGATAAACATATACAATACCCAGGGTACCAAAATCAAATAGAGTGACAACAGGGGATATACCATAAGGGAAAGATCACACAAAAAGAAACTAGAAATCCCGAAGTACATTAAAAACAACAACAAAGAAAAAAAAACCTCTCACATCCATGACTTGGAGTTCATTTCACTTAGCATCATCTTATGTCTAGGATAATCTTAGCAGATTAGCAGAATAGCTCAGTAGGTATGTACAGATGACCAACTATACAAATTTTAAGCTATTAATTTCAGAAGCTCCAGCTGATTTTGTCTGAGGCAAATCTTTCTTTTGTAATCTAGTGGTGAATTTCTATTTCCTTTGCTCCTTCTATGTATTAACTGGAATCATTCTGCTGCAAAATGATATCCTAGCCAGTTTCTAGTAGCTTAGGCTTATAATTATAGCTTCTCAATATGCTGAGATTTTAGGATCACAATTCAAAGTCAGCTCCAGGCAGAAAAGTTAAAGACGTTCTATCTCCAAGTAAACAACAAAAATCCTCCTGTGGTTCAATTGGTAGAGAGTCAGATGTGGCCAAAAAAATCATTGTGAGATCTTAAGGCCATGAATTCAAGCCTCAGTTTCAGACACCCACAAAATTCTATCTAATATCTTTCTGTCTGTTTGTCATTATCTATTTTCATATATCAGTATTCTGTTTGTCAAATTGTATAAAGAAAAAAGAAGACATCATTGACAATTTAATTGTGGCTAATCAAGAAAAAGTACGTAAGTATACTCTATGCATATTTGAAACTTTTATACAAAATTAATTTTAGTTGAAATTAAAATTTATTTGTCCTAAATTCTAAGTATGAGGGGCATTGGAGTGTGTGTGTGCATGTGTGTGTGTATATGTATATGTATCTGTTATTTTTTCCAATTTCAATATTCATTTCACTGCTCAAACTTTTATTGCTCAAATGATTTAATCATTAATGTTTCTACAGTTTAAGTTATATATCTGTTTACAATGATCTCATTATTTTGGATTCTTAAATATGTTGGTGTTACTAAACACCGGAATCCTACCTCACATTTTCAGTGCCTCAGCTCTGAAATCAAGATCCCCTTCAAGAAAACCTACATCTACATTGGATGGTAAAAAAGAAAAAAAAACCACCATCCACTGGGACATAATAAAGTATACAGGACTCTAGGCATTCACACACAATGAGACTACAGGAAGATATTCTTAGGAAAGGATTACAAAAGTTCAATCCCTATGGGCATCTGTTCATATAAAATAATATTTATTGAAATGAATTCCAGGAAACAGAAACAAGAAGTTTTTTCCCTTGCTGCTGTTTTGTTTTCTTTTAACTTTTTTCTTGTTTGTTTGCTTATCTGTCTTTGCAAGGGTAACAAATGGAGGGAAAAGAGGTGAACAGATACAGCAGCACCACTCATGAGAAACTATGTTGAAAATGACTATACAGCTTGTGAGTAGGGATAACTGTAACCTCTCTGTGCACCATGTTTATGTAACAATAAACATTTTTTGAAAGAAATGAAAACATTTAAAAAAGAATTATATTTCAAAACCAATACTTAGAACAAAGAGTTGTTCCTTACAAATAAAGTGGTATTTTGTTCAGGCCTTCCCACAGACAAAGCAGTTTTACCAGTCACTATGATGCTAGTGTGCTTATATCCAAATACCCTGTTAATATGTTGTCTTACATAGCAATAAGAGTCATGTAGTTGAGATATAGTTAAGGATCTTGACTAGGAAAGAATATCTGGTGAGACCCAACGAAGTCACAAGTTTTCTTATAGATGAAAGGGATATACATAGCAAACAGAAAAGTCAGAGACAAAGTTGGAAAAAAATTGCAACTGCTTTGAAAATGGGTGAATGATACCGCAAGTCATGAATGCTGAGATTCTATCAGATAGAAAAGTCAACAGTTTTCCTCTAGAGCTTCCAGTACAAAATGTGTGCTAGCCAATTTTTTGAAGGTAACATACCTCTTTTGGATTTATAGTGTCTAGAACTGTATGATAATAATGATGATGACATAATTACATTATTATTCATGACTTAGTAAAGAAAAAATAAGTACATAAATAGAAAATAGACAGATAGATACATGACAGGTAGGTAGATAGATAGATAGATAGATAGACAGATACTCAGATAAGAAGTTTATCTTTCCCTACTGGACAATTTATTTAGGGTTTGGTTAATTTTTAGGATTTAATCTGATTGTAGTTTTCTTGTCATTCTCATAACTCTTGCTCTACTACAAGCTGTATGTTCTAAAAAGTATAGCTTTATTTCATGGTAGATCAATGTATGGAGCATCTGCTCTATACTTAAAATTAAAATTTTTATTCCATGTCTCATAGTCTGTTTTTAAAAGCTATGTATCATTATTTACACTCTGACTTATAATTTTGTATGTGTGTGTGTACACTCTTACAGTATTATATTTGTACTTATACTGTCTATTAGTTGGGTGGTTACAGATAAAGACTGTTGCCTGAAATTCTGATTATGTATTTTACAGATAATTTGTTCCTGGGATACGGTTTTCCCAAGTGCTCCTGCCCACTTGCTACTGCAGTTTTTGGCTTAGAGTATATTCCTGCTTTTCTTTCAAGGCAAATGTTTTTGTCTGTATTATCAATCCTTTGAGACTGGAATATTGTTGTCTTTCTACCTAAAAAAGAAAAATTGTCATTCCATTCAGAGAGAAAAGAAATGTCTGAACAGTCTTTTGGCTTTTATGAAACAGCTGTTCATCTCTCTCAGGTCTGAACCACAAGGAATATTTTCTTAGAACTTTCCTAAGTCTTACATATAAGATTCTCAGGGATTTCATAAAGACAAAACAGTACTTGTGTGCTGACAACTTTTGTATCTGTAGTCTCCAAGGCCTTCCTACTCTCTTATAGGACATACTTTGTCTCAACCAATATATCAATTCTTCTACTTCATTTATCTTTTTCCCTTGCCTTCTACATAGAAATAGGGGCTTCCATGTTTTTCTGAAGAGTTTTGCCCACCTGATTGACCTGAGACAACAGCTTTTGAATAAATTTAGAATAAGTTGTCAACATTCAGCTTTTGTGTCTTTTGTCATAATGATATTTTGTGGGATTTTTTAATCTTTTAATGAAAATTAGCAGTAGCAATGAAACATAAATTTTTTAAGTTCTTAAACAATGTTCAACTAACGTAGTTACTTTGTAACTGACATCACTGATCTCTAAGACTGATTTTATTAATATGCTCTAGGCATATAAGCCACACTGTTTCTATTATAACTATAATTTTAAAATAACATAATGATCTTGATATTTTTGTTATTTTGATATACATTCCTTAAGTATTATTCTATAATTATTGAGTAAAACAATATTGAAACATATACAGTAATCATATGTATTACTATTATAGTAGTTTTATATATACATGTATATATACTGTTGTTCTTCTGAATCACAATACAACATTATTAATGAAGTTTCCTCTAAAATCCAGGGTACTAATTTTTACCTTATTATTCTGTCTACTTTGTGAATTTGAAATGCAAATTTTAAATCTTATTCCAGAATCTGTATTCATCTGAAAGCACCGAATGCTGCATCATTGTTGAGCCATAGTCCAATGACTTAGTGGGTTTATAAATCATTGGAAACACAGATCTGGCTGATGATGCATCTGAGTAATACATCATCAAACATAAGGAGGTGCTTAGATGATCTATTGCTTTATAAACAGCACTGTTTGTAATAGAATCCAGGAGCACTTCTACTTTTGAGAGAGTGCTCCCTATGGGGATGAGCTCATTAAAAATGAACTACCTTTAATCCATCATTAAAGATCTTGTTATAAATTTTTCCTTTACTTATTTCTAAAAGCAGACATGGAGATGCAATATATCATGTTGTAGAGTGAAAATAATTCTCTGCATCAAGAATTCCATTGACATGACATTTAGGACTTTGAATATTAATTTGCTCCATATCTTTAGTGACACTGCATAAAACCAGATGATATTAATATTTTCATCATTAATAATAATCATTTTGAATACTCTAAAGTAGCAATGCTATTTTAGAATAATGTGAAAATAATAGAATAATAATGTGACTCTGGAGGTACATTTATAATCACTATTAACCAAAATCCATATGATCACTGTATGAACTGTAGAGCCTTGAGAACAAGCTGATTTGTAAACAGACTTCTAAGAGACTTTTGAATTGGACCTAAGACATATTACCACATTCTAATATTCTATTAAAATTGTGTTCCACACTTAAAGTTTTTTATTTGTGACAAATAGCATATGCTTTCTTACAAAAACTTATAGGATATTAACTTTGGACTTCAGTACTTTGTCCTCTACTTTTCAATTTAAAAATCTCTATGGCAACATAAATGAGCATGTTAAATATTAGTATAAAATGCTGGAATCTTGATCTTATAGAAAAGACTATATAGTGAGAAAATAATCATTTTTAGGCTCTTCCTCTTTGATGCCTCTGATGTGCATTAATTCCATCAACCACATTCTAAAACATTTAATGCTTTCTTTTTATAAATACTAATTCTATCATCCTAAAGGAAAAGCATTCTTTTCTTTCTGATGGGCTTCACATCCCATCCTGTTCAATTCAAGATCCATCTAATTTCTATACAGAGTTGTTAGGGGGAAAGCATAGTCACTTTTTTCAAGCAACTGTTATTTTGTGCTTACAAAGATATATCAGATTACTTAATAATAGCGGACAAAGACTGAGTGAAACATCAGCAAATTCTCAAGCATGGGAATTATGCAAGGTGCAGTAAACCTGGCTTCATAAAGTGACCCACCTTTCTTCAATCATTAGCCACATGCCTACAGAGTCTGATTAGCTGGCCCCCTAATTTCCTTTTTGTTGACAAATATTCAAGCAAAGGAGAGACTATAATTGGTGATTCAAAGGTGTTTTATTTATTTTTTTTGTCCGTCATGGGGTTTGAACTCTGGGCCTGGTTGCTGTCATTGTGCTCTTCAGCTCAAGGGAGTGCTCTACTGCTTTAGCCACAGCACCACATCTGTTTTTTTCTAATGGTTTATTGGAGATATTGGGCTGGCTTTGAACCACGATCCTCAGATCTCAGCCTCCTGAGTAGCTAGGATTACAGGCATGAGCCACCAGTGCCCAGCTCAAAGATGCTTTTCTTGATATGAGTTGAAATGAATCCTTCTGGTCCAGTTGATTACGACTTCAGAATGAGAGTAGATATTACAGATATCCATGGGCTTTCTAGCATGTATTTTGGTAGCTTTTTCCCCCTTGCCATTAGACTACACCAACTCATGTTTCATGTCACAACCAGTAAAATCAAGCAGAAAAGGATTGTCAGAGAAGCATTTATCTACCTAAGTGTTGGAAGCTTCAGCATATTTGGAAAAATAGAATGGAGAGCACCATTCAGTGAACAAGCTCCTTTACCACAACTTGCAAGCAATGAAAGTATGGTGAAAATCCAACTGACATGCATAATCACCACTGATTTAGTCTGGATGGTTCAGGATAATGCTGAGCAGTGAAACCAGATACATCACTTGATGAATAAAACCAGCTATCTGGCTTTAATAACCTCTTTGATACCGGTGGTATATTTTTTTATTTGTGAGATTTGAACTCAGTCTCTCATTTTGCAGGTAGACATTCTAACACTTCAGCTATGCCCTAAGCCAATTTTGCTTTAGTTACTTTTCTGAGAGTCTTACTCTTTTGCCTGAAGCTAGCCTTCTTGGACCATGTTTCTTACCTTATGCCTTCCAGTAGCTTTAATTACAAATGAAGACCATAATACTTGGCTTGTGGTTTGATACTTTACTGTTCTGCCCATGCTGTTCTTGAACCACAGTTCTCCTAATTTCTACTTCTGAAGCAGTGGAATTCTATGCACAGATCTAAAAGACATTCTCAATATTAAAACTCCTTTTGTACCAAGGAATACTGCAATCAATCTGTGGGACATACTTTTTATCAACAGTTCATTTCACCAATCTTTTAGGTAAACCTAGATTGACACTGTTCATTATTATATCTGAATTTTAAAGTTAATGGTATTTAATGGTATTAGATTATATTTGAACTTTTAAACTAATGACATTAGGATGAAACTATTTATTTATATTTATCACATATTTTAATTGCATTTTCATGTATATCTATTTAAAATGAAAACCCAAACCAACTTGCATGTGGAATCTTTATGTTATTGCTATCAGGTCACACAAACTCAAAATATTTAAACATTTAAATATATGACAATGATTTTGTAAATTGTTGTAAATACTTCCCTTTTTATTTTCTCATTCTGTTAATACTTTTTCTCTTAAGTAGGTAATTCAATAGAGATTTTAAAACACCTGTGAAAAACAGTTCCTAGTTTTCACTGATAGAAAGTCTTCCCATATCTTCTGATATGATATAATATATATATTGATATATGATATAATATATATTTTTAAACATTTGCTGCTTTGATGTCAAACATTTTAATCCATCTAAAGTTTATTTTACTGTAAGATAGAGATTTCAAATTGTATTTTTCCCCATGGGAGTTAAGCAAAGAGCCCTTTGATTCCTGACTTCTTTCTAAGATTATTTATTCCTGTCTAAATTATTGAAAACTGTAGTTCTTTTGGTTGCTTTTGCATCCTGCATTGAACATGTCACTCAGGAAAAATACCATTATGTTTGAATTTGGGTTTTGTATACTTGCCTAGGGTTTTAATATGTATATTAGGAGTGTGTTACACAGTTTTAGACTCTAAGGGCACTTGAGAATTTATTTTAACAACAAGTTGGGATGATTTTTTTCATCTTTTATTATTTTCTAATTCTAACACCTTAATGCTTTCAAATACCTTTGAAAATAGAATTATTAGTGGCACCTTAGTGTCATAGTGGAATAAAATAGTTTTATAACATTTTGAGTCTTTTTCAAATGTTAATTGCTCTGTATATGGGTTTATATAAATGCATTTACACAAAATTAGTTTGTAATTATGAAATAATATTAACTTTATACAATATTCATTGGTAATTTACCAAAATAAGTTTGTGAAAACAATTGTTTATATAAACTTGCATATTATTATTTTATATTATTCTTATTTATTATCACCAGGAACCAAATCACACAAAATGTTGGTGCAGAGAATTGTTTTCAGATAGATGATAGTACTAATATTGAATATCAATAAAGTTTGCACCCTAGCAAGAATAATGTACACACATTCATAAATATGTATATATGTGTATTATAATTTAAGTTTCAAAAGCAAAATCAATTGTTTAGTTGCAACACACATGGGTAAGCATGCTTCTCCATAGTAAAACATGGCCATTCCTTTTGTTCAGAGATGAACTGTCACATAACATCTTTCCCCAAAATTCAGTAGTTTGCCTATTTTCAGAACAAAATTTTCCTTAATTTCCTTTTGGCTTATCTTGCTCTCTGGGCTTATATTTAAAGTTTAGAGTAACTATTTGATTTTAATAACTTTTATGTGTAGTGCTCCATTGAGTTTAGGCTTTAGCACATAGAACTACTTTTCCATAAGGTGATTTCTAGTAAATCCCTGTGTGTAAAAGCAAGATAAACACACATCACTGAGTTTGTTATTGCAATTAAATTATTGGGTTTTTATATTTGAATATGTTTTGAGCATTGAAAAACATGAAAAAACTGTTTTCTCATGTTGGTCATGGAGACTTTTCTGACACTTAATAACTTTCAATAATCCTGCCAATATTTCTAAATGTCTGAAAATATGAACATGCAGTGTAGTTAAAAGATGGAAAACAAGTTGAAGACAACACATCTGCTTTGTAACAACTAGACAAGCTCTTCCATATTATCTTTTAGGAAAGTCTAAATTGTTATTTAGTAAATCTTAATTTCAATTTCCCCATTAAAATATTTGCTCTCTCATGTATTTCCTTCTTTTGAGGTTTCAATTATTTTGCTAAAATAAATGGAACACATTTGTTTTCACTAGAATTCCTTATTAATGACTTTCAAGCATATTAGCAAATATGAGCTGAATGAATGCATTCTGATATCGGTTCTCTTGGTCAAGGTACACTTTATCATGAGTTGAGTATTTAAGTTAATCTCCTCACAAAGTTGGTTATTTATGTATTCAGTACTACTCAGGCACAAATTCGTTCATGAAGTTAGAAGATATTTTCATTTGGTCAAATGACAATAGATGTTTTGCTGAACTAAGACGAATGTTAAACACAATTTTTACTCGTACAATGAAACTTCCAAAGTGATACTGTCAGCATTATGATTCATTTCTTTCTAAAACTTACACAGGACCTCTACTGCAATCAACACTTCTGGATAAAGGAAGCCTGCATTTGTTTTCTTATAAAAACCTAAGATTAAAAACTGTGACAAACACCTGAGAAAATCAATTACGTTGAAAGAAGTTTTAGTCCAGCTTTAGGACTCAGGCTATGTCCAAGTTGTTTTAAACATATTTGGAGCATGATACATTTGGTAGATGTGTAAATGGAGAAAGTCTGAAATTTTTATGGATGCCAGAAAGGAAAAAGATAGGGAAAGAGGCTGAGGTATCAATATCCCTTTAAGGGTATACCACCAGGATCCCTTTTAGGGCTCACCTTGTAAAAGCTTTTCTTACTCTTATGTCTAATGGGCTTAAAATAATATTATATTGCATTAATGGAATAGCTTGTGTGTTATTCAGATGGCATCTAAAACTAATTTTGTTATAAAATATAAATTTCCTTTTGCTAGTGGTATCTACTGAATTCCATATATTTTTCTAATTTCTAAAATAATCAATGCTATTTTAAAAGGGAAAGTATAATTTTGTGAATATATAAGTGAAAAAAATAAAGCACCTGTGTAATGATAACATTATAAAATAGCCCAAGAAGACAAAGTAGTGATGAATCTAATGTGGTAATTCAAAAGTCCAGGACACAGCTGAAAATAAACTGATCTCCTTGCATCTGCTTGCATGTGCTTCCAGATTCCTTCAGACATAGCATAAATCAACACAGTCAGACATTTAGCTACTTTGTCTTCTACTTAAGCCCATAAGTAATCAATAGCGATAACATTGTGTCCTATTGCCACTCATCTGAAACAAAAGCAAAATAAACTTTGACATTGTAAGTTGCAGCCAATCAAACTAAAGTTCCTCAGCGGATATATATTGGGATAAACATTTTGCCTTCATAATTTAGGCTCATAGTCTAAATGTGGAGCTAGGTTTTCAGTGATCTCTTAATGCTAAAAGTCCAATTGGATAGAGTGTTCACAAAGTTAGAGGCTGAGAATCAGATTCCTATTTTCTCACCTTTTACTTTCCCTAATGGCAATGAGTTTATTCACTGGAAACTGGAGTTACCATTCTTTATCTGATATGTAAAGCCAAAATAGTCACAAACAGTATTATAAAAGAAAGTAATTGCTTAATTTTTTGAAGAGATGAGAAGAGTAGCAACTGGAATAGCACTGGTAAGCTAAATTGTTTTATTTGATTTTAAAGCCCTAACCTGGGATAATTTGGTTGCAAAGAGCTTAAACCCACTGAGAGAAACTCAATAAAAGAGGTGTTATTATGTAAATCTAGATGAATCTTGGAGAATCCAAATGAAGAAATTATACCAAGACTTTATTGCAACTGGATATTAGAACACTTGTTCTTCCTTCCTTCCCTCCCCTCTCTCTCCCTATATTCCTTTATTTTTGACACCTCTCAATATCTATGCTCCTTTCTTCTCTCCTCTCCATTTCTTTTACCAGGCTAAAATGGTTAGATCAGGCTCCAAGGTTAAATGAACTGTTAGTGCAGCACCTCAGTCAGAGCTAATGGATTTATTCTAAGGTTTTACTCCAAATTTTGAAATGTTAATCGGATTTTTCTAATTTAGTTTAAGTGTCCAAATAGCTGATTCACTTAACCCTGATTAGGGGTGGTGGCAGAGTAGATATTGAAAGTTCCTCTGGCTAGGTGGTAGACAAGTTAACTGTGAGTTGGCAAGTAAAAATCAGACATTTTCAACATCTATTCCTTCGGTTTCTGTACTGTCAATGAATAATAAACTGTCAATTGTTTGCTTTATGCCAGATATTCACTTTATGTTTTTTAGCATCATCTTCACAACAATCTTTGATGACTGAATTATTTCCACCTACTAAATGTGCTAGTAAGAGAGTGATTTAAAATGCTACTTAGAGAAAGATCAAAGAGGGATCCGAATTAAGTCAAAATGGACTTTTCCTTGATTTTTAAAAATATTTGGTTCTAAAATACGTTGCCTACTTTTTCTTAACTTTCACACAATTATGTCAATCTGCAATGCAAATATACAAGAAATTTTTGTTTCTCCAAAATTACACGTTGCATTCCTAACCTCTGATGTGATGATTTTAAGGAACAGGAGAGGTTATTTTAGATTCATACCCTAAAAGAGACAGTAGTATTTGCTTCCCTTCTTTGGTCTCTGCCAAGGGGGAGATACATCCATAATACAGCCAACTGCAATCAGGAGGCAGCCACTGCAACCACACACTAGATCTGCCAGCCAACTCGATCTTAGATGTGTAGACTCTGAAACAGGGATAATAAAACTTACTTTATGTAACAATTTTCAGAACTAGAAATAAATGCAATAAATTGTAGTGATAATCCGGAGGAGCAAATTTTATTTATTGTACAGCCATTCTTGTAATGCACTGTCCTTTTGATGTAAACAATTCACTAGACAGTTATTAAAATGATTAGCCAATAAATACATCAGAGAATGTGGGAATGTAGTTCCAAGAAGACTGTCATTGAGGAAAAAATGTAAATGCTCAGGACACATAGAGATAGGTACAGTACCAAGGGTGTTTAAACCAACTTGCCTGTAATGCTACTCTATTTGTTCTAAAGACACACTGACATCTGATATAACTAAAATTTTCATTTTATGACTTTAAATAATCACACTAGCATTTAGCTTGCCTTTTTGGAACACTTTGGTTTTTGAGAGGCATATTTTCACAAGATCAAGGGCAAGCAAACCCTCTGTAGATCACTAAGGGTTTGAACACAACTGACCAAGAAGCTTTTGACATCAGCTAAGTTGGGTAATGCAAAAGCCAGAATTTAAAATTTTAATTTTTAAATTTTCTTTTTATTTTTTACTGTGTTTTGTTTTTATGGTGCTTGGTCAGAACCATGTATATTCAGGCTTCACATGAGGCAAACATACTGTACTGACATGCTGAGATTTGTGTTCTACTCCTAGATTATTTCTCTTTTATCATTCTTTCTTATGATGGTGGAATTTTTATTTGTTTTTGTTCTACTTTTGATTTGACTTTTATCATAGTGTCAATGCTAATTCACATAGTGCTGTGAGTTCTTGCAATTTAGATTGTAATTTCCCAAACAGGCTTACTTTGAAACCTCAGACATTTCTCAATGTCTTTATTAGAGATGGAACCTCAAAATATTTTCCTCTTCCAATATATAATAATGAAAGGCTAGAAAAATTACAAAATATGCTTAAACCAGGAGATAAAATGTTCATTTTTTTTGTACTGGGGCTTAAGCTAAACCTGGGTGTTGACCCAGAGCTTTTGCGCTCAAGACTAGTTCTTGACCACTTGCCACTTGATCTACAGTTCCATTTCTGACTTTATGATGGTTAACTGAAGATAAGTCTCATGGGCTTTTTTTGCCCAGGCTGCCTATGAGCAGTGATTTTCAGATCTCAGAAATTATGTGATCTCAGAAATTATATGATAAAGATTCCTAGGATGACTTACATAGTACGTGTGGATCTTTTATATTAGTTCTTCCTCCTGCCCATTGGTCAGGGGTCACTAACCCAACTCAAAGTTTTGGATCTCTGGGTGGTTGCTCAATTATGAGGCCTGGACAAAGACTTCATTTCCCTTAATGGAGTTGAGATAACTTAAATAATTTTAAATAATGTTTTAGCAATACTAGCAGTAATAAAAAGAAATAGTGAAAGAACATATGAAAAGAGATATAATATAAAGAAATGGGTAAGTTTTCATAGTGCATGGTTAGAGAATTTATCTTTCAGTACTCAGCCTAAAGAAAAGTGTTAGGAAGGTCTCAATCCTTTCTGTCTTTGCCTTAAAATATGTGAGCTGGAATTTTCAGCTGATAAACTATAGGAATGAAAAAAATGTTAAAATATTCATACTAAGAGGATAAAACCTTAACCATAAGAGGACGGAGTTGAGGCACTTAAAGAAGAGGATGGATCTTTTATGTGTAGGAATGGAAAAGACAAAAAAGATTACTACTCATCTTCTCCAGAGGAATGGAAGGTTGAAAACACTGTAGCAAATGAATCAGAATTAACTTGTCAATGTTGCATTGAATATTCTTTCATATACGAGTAGGTGTGATACAAAAGCCAAATTCCATAGGAAAGTGTTCAGAAATGTGGTTAAACTTCATTTGTTCCATTGGGATCATGCTACAGAGTTATTTGTTTTTTGTTTTTTTGTTTTTTCAAATGATTCAGTAATAAGACTAAGTGTGTTGAAAGCATAATGGTGACAATGCATTGTATTATAAATTCCTTTGTTTAATGGAAATTCCTGTACCACTATGTAAAAATAATTTTTTTTTAAAAAGTAAAGAGAATTACCTATCAGGAGGGACATAGCAGGTTGCTACAAGATTTCACGAAACTACTCAAAACGGTTTACCATTTAAAACTTATAAACTGTTTATTTCTGGAATTTTCCTTTTAATGCTTTCAGATCATAGGTGGCCATAGGTTATAGAAATTGAGAAAATGAAACCCAAATCAGAGATCACTACTCCAATTGCTTTTTCAAGATGAATACCATTGTACTTTGTGTGTCTGTGTATGTATCACAGTACGATCTACACTTTCAACAAAAATTTGAATAACATAATGCACTAAAATGATCGATGAAACAAGCTTTTGAGGAAACATGCCTAGAACTCGCTCCTGTGCTCAGACTTAAATGTTGGCTTCTGTATCCCAACCAGTTTTGCTGGGACTGGGTTATGGTTCCTCCATCATAGTGAAAGAGCACACGACCTTGTTTTGTTAAAGCTCATTCATCTTGCTTGATTTAAAAAAAAATATTCTAAAGGTGATGTATAGAGGGGTTACAGAAGGGAATGAGCACATATCTTTTTGAACAGTGTTACTCCTCCCTCATTTTCTCACACTTTCCCTCCTTCAATTTTCCCTCCCCCCAAGTTGTATAGTTTACATAGTGTCTAGTGAATATCACTGTTGAATTGTTTCGCCTTTTGTCCCATTGCTTCTGTGATTTCCTTTCCCTTCCTCAAATCAGAAAAACTTATATACAAGACAAAGGGTACAAAAATTAAAAAAAAACAGTGACCACAGGGAATAAACGAAGGAAAAAAGAAAGAGAAAGAAAGAAATAACTGAAAACAGTATGATAAAAAAACCAATCTCTTATTTCTATTTATTGGAGTTCATTTCAATGTTGCTTGAATTTTGAAATAGTCCTTCTCTAGTAAATATTTCTTTTCTTATCAATAATCATACTTAGGTCATCATATATATTTCAACTTAACTTTCAGAAAGAAAAAAGATACGGACACAGAAAAGAAAAGCAAATAAAGCATTTTTCTTGATCCACCAGTACAACTATGTAGCTATGCCTAAGTGAAGGTGATTGTGCCTTCTAGGGGGCATTATTGAGAGAAGTAAGCCAGGCCCAAAGAAACATAGGTCCCATGGTTTCCCTTATGTGCAATAACTAGTATATGTCTGAGTCAGCAGAAACCATCAGGTAAGTTAATGTTAGCAGAAATGAACCCCAAGATAAGGACTCAAATGCTTTTTTCTTTCTTGCTGTTGTTTCTAACATATTTATAAGATATTTCTTCGTTTCTTTGTATGTCCCTCCCCCATGGTATAACCCCTGCTTTCACTGTATTTGATGTTGGTATAATTTGTGGAGGGGAAGAGCAAAAACAAATCGTTTTACTAGGGATACAAATGGACCCAATTGTATCAATGAGATGTACAAGTCTTTATGTCGAAAACGAACTTTAGAACTTTCGCAGGGGATGGAGGGAGGGAGAGGAGGGCAGGGATGGGAAGGGAAAACAAAGGAGGAGGCAACAATGCTTGATAAGAAATGCACTCATTACCTTGCCCATGTAATTGAAACCCTTCTGTACGGTATTTTCACAATAAAAAATAAAAAAATTTAAAAAAATTAAAAGAAGAATGTGTATAACAATTTTGTGTTGTAACCCTGCCATAGTGGGGGCTGCTGGTATGAACGACTGCACATAGTTTGGATTCTTGAATTTCTTTGAACCAATGCCATTCATACCTTGTAATCTGATTTCTTTCCTTCTAAGAACCATAACTCAAGAAAGCAGGGTATAGAATTAGACAGCTGTGTGCAAACCTGGCCCTATCATTGTTAACCATGAGAAAGTTAAGAACAAAAATTAGAACATAGGTCCTACATGATATATCTGAATAAAATAATTCAGTATAATTAATGATGAAACAAGACTTCTAGAATGAAATTCATACATAGTAATATAATTTGCTCATACATGATTAAAGGAATAAGTCACCAGTTCAATAACTTAACTGCGTTCCAAACACAATGATCTGTATTTAAAACAAAAGTACATGCATTCAAATAAAGAGTACATGGACACAAACAAACCTGACATGTGGCCATCTATATCTTAATGAATTCTGTGGGCCTCTCTTTTTCATGTTAAAGTTGTTTAACCCTATATCCTACTGCATCTAGTATCACTAGGACATTCAACTTCTAAAATGTACTATGCTTTTTAAAAACTAAATAATATTCTTACCTGGACAGTGAGGATTTTGCTTGTTTATTTGTTTGTTTTGTTGGTCCTGGGGCCTGAATTCGGCCTAGGCTCTGTCCCTCAGCTCTTCAGTTCAAAGCTAGTGCTCTACCACGTGAGCCACAGCACCACTTATGGCTTTTTTTGTTTATGTGATGCCGAGGAATTGAACCCAGGGCCTCATATATGCAAGGCAAGCACTCTACCATTGAGCCACCTTCCCAGCCCAAGAGTGAGTTTTGATAGCTAAACTTTGTATAACTTGTAGCTCTTTTCAATTTTGCCCTTGTTGAAATGGAGCATGGAATTTGGTAATTGTATATATATACATAAATCCGATGTCCCTTATCAAATGTTAGATATTTACTGCTTTTGATATTTGTATGCTGTGTAGAAACATAGGAACATTTTTTGCTGTGTTTCTTTCTTTGGGAAAGAGAACTTTTTCCAAATTGTCCATATGTCACCCTGGGTTGCTAGAAAGAAGCCAGACAAGCTTTCGTGTAGTTCCTTACAGGAAACACAGCAATTCACTGATTCTTGTTCTGTTGTCCTGTCCAATTTGACAATTTTCTGTAATTAACAATTACACTAAAATAATATACATTAGTAATAGCAGTAATATACTTATTTCCTTTTATAAGTTTCTAATAACCATACATGCTATGGTTTAAGGAAGTGTACGGAAGTGAAGTTGTCAAGTGTTTCAAACTAAAGCATGACCAGAAATAACTCCTTTCTCATTATCTATTTCTAGAAGCGATAGCAAACATCTATTTCCCAGATAACATGAGCGACACATGTGGATAAAGCAAAATAATTGTGGACAAGCATGGTAGTGGAAGATAGCTCATAATTGGAAAAAGAGCTAGAGACTTCAAATGATGCCATGATAAACTCTTAAGAACTGTCATATTCCCAGGGTGACTATCAATGTTATATGTGGGCAATTAGAAATTCAGTGTATCTAAGATAGATGTAGTTGAGAGAGACTGAGCATTCTTGCCAAACTCAAATAAAGAAGCATCTGGAAGCTTTAATAATGTATTTCTGTTATTTGTCATGTAAGGCTTATTTAAAACTGTATTTATTTATTTGACAATACATGAAAAAAACCTGCTATAAACTACCAGTGGCAAGGAGTTAAAAGAAAAACTCTTTGCTTCAAAATATAAAAGGTATGTGCTTTTTAATAAATCAGTAATGAGATCATAACTAGCATAGAATGTTTATTGAATTTATAGTACTGATAGGACTCTATGTTGTTACTGGCCACATGAAAGGCAGAAAAGTAAAATGATTAATAATGAAACAACACTTATTTACCAGTCATAGTCATTGAAAAAATCATTGTGGATGATAATTTAACTGTGTCACCTCCAGCAGATATTTTGATTATTTTCTTTATTAATTTTGCTTGTTTGACTCAAAATAGTTTTTGTACAAACTGGTTATTTTGTTTATAACCACTACTATGTTGGCCACATTAGCAGAACTTTATGAACATTTAAATTTCATTGCAAACACCAAAAAGTAATTGTAATCTTTGCAATAATTCCTTGCTCTTAATCTAATTTATGCAGAGTTCCTTTAAAAGTTCATTTTACTGAATGTTAGATATAGAACATTTATGTTTATTCAGATATTAATGTAAACAAAACTTAAACAATTTTAATCAAGATTGATGCTGACAAAAATGCCTTATATTTCAACCTTGACAGTATGAATCTCTCCTTTGTGTATTATCAATTGGGTTTCAGAACTATTTGAGTTATCAAAGGATTTTTAATCCTCAACATGACTCATCCATTTTGTTTCATACTTAAAAGCAGGTAGAAATTTTCATTAAAAATCTTTAATAAATAACAAAAATCTTCATATTTTTCAGTGAAATATAATAATTGAAAATAAATTTTTGAATAGGAAGATGTTGAAATGTCACCGTTTAAAAAGCAAGATATAATTTAAATGAACTCACTAGTTAACGTTCAAGTGGAAGAAAAGTACATTTTCTACATTTATTTACAATCATGATTTAAAATAACCAGAGTTGTGAGACATAGCATGGCATTCTTTTATTATTGAAAGCTAATTTCTGTACTAGATTGGGATGAAATAAACAGATTTTCTAAACTAGGAATACATACTTGGCAAAATAATTGAAATAATGATAAAACTTGCTAATTTTCAGAGTTTATTTTCATCAAAAATTGTTAAAGGTGATATTTGGAATTTAATAACAAATTAATATAAAGTATTTAGGCTGCAGCATTTACATGGTGTTAAAGGGGATTAAAACTGAGAGTATTCTTCATAATTATTCTGAGTACTTTATGTTTCTGAAAACCTACAGAGAAAATATTCTCTCGTTTAAACATAAAGTTATTCATATCAAGGTAGACTATAGCTCCGTAGCATTTTGTTACAATAGTCATAATATATCATACTTTTATAGGCAGTTCTCTCAAAAATTAAAAATGATCACAAAAAGATATCTTTATACAAAAACACAGGCATCTTAAGATTAGAAACAAATCAAACATCTTCTTAAGGTTAGTGAATAATCATAGTTGTTCATTTACTTTTTGTTGTTTAGATAATCAACTCATTTAATTTTTGGCCTAAGGTTAGCTATAAATATTTTATATCATTTGACTTTTATTGTACTCATAGTTTATACACTTATTCTCTAATAAATATTTCCTAAAATTGATAAATATTTCACACATTTAACAGCCTTGCTATTTTCATACTATCCTTTTATGGGGAAAATTGACAACATGTTGATCCTAGTTATTTATAATTAGTTCAGAGCCTGCATCATTGGGTATGTACTTCCTTAGCAAATGAGAATTTTCTTAAAAATAGAAATTTCCTATAAAGCATAGAAAGTTTGTGCAATTGAATTAAGGTATTTTTGTTTTTGTGTTTTTGGTTTTTTTGCTTTTCTTTAAGGAAGCCATAAAAATTAAAACTTGGGACTGTGAAAAGGCATAGCAACATTGCCACTATTCACCAGCCCCTCAGTTTCCCTGGAGATTTGGAGATACAGTTGAATGAAGTAACTCCAGTTTAATTGGAAAGTCTGAAGAATGCTATCTTATACCTTCTGGTTCAGAAGCAGATCCCATTAGATTTTCTTTATTTATTGACATTTCCCAGAAGCAATGAGCATCAAAAAAGGATGACAGGGAAGACAAAGGTTAGGATGATCGTTTTTAAGAAAATGACACTGTACGGTATAATTTGGGGAGGGGAAGGGAAAAAACAAAATGATTAAATAGGGTACAGATTGACCCATTGTAACAATGAGATGTACAAGACACTATGTTGAAAAAACGAACTTTACAATTTAGGCAGGGGTTGGGGGTGGAGAGTGTAGTTGTGGAGGTGGGAGGGAAGGGATGGTGAGGGAAAAACAAAGGAAGAGGCAACTATGCTTGATAAGAAATGTACTCATGTAACCCCTCTGTACAGTATTTTTACAATAAAAAAACTTATAAAAATGACACTCTAAAGACCATAGATGAATAGATGATCTTACATATGTAAAATTAAGACATTGTCTTTTATAAATGCAGAAATTCCATAGCTGAGACACCTCTGAAATCAAGATGCTGTGAAATTTCTTTGAACTTTCCTAATTTGGGCTTGATAGAGCCCATTTATTTACTTGTTTAAGTCCACACTGACTGTCAAGCTTTCTGTTACTAGTTATAAAATATAGATCACCGTGAATAGTTATGCATAATTTGCTTGTGAGTGGCATTTATGATTAACACAAACTTAATTTGTTAGTGAGATAAAGTTTTAAAATATCTTCATATTTTCTACTGAAATCATTAGCAGAGGTTATTAGTCAAATAAGTTCCTTTTGTTGGTGATTTTATACCAGATGAATGAATAAAGACACAACAAAGAGTATTTGCTTAGTCTGAGGTTTCCATTAAAAAGATTTAATATTTTAATGAGCCTGATAATTTTCAGGGCCTAATCTAATGTGACGACGTAAGTCATTTTTAGAAAACTTTCTTAATGTTTTCCTATCAAGAAGTTACATCTTTCTGTCTTGCCAAAATCATTGTTTCTCCTTAACAATGACACTGTACTTCATTGTATTTCAGAAATTACAAAAACTAGGACATTTATTTCTTGTTAAACAAACTGAAGCTTAACTAAAGCTCAAGAAATTAATCAGTGTAGTTTAAAAACAACAACTGTATTTTGTTTTGATTTTCTTTTTATTTATTAATTTTTTTAGTGGGGATTGAACTGAGGACACTGAACTTGCTAGGCAAGCACTTTTCCACTGAGCTTCATGCCCACTTATAATCAAACTTTGAGCTATTGAAAATTACCCAAGTGATATTACACAGTTCTATTTCTTACTCCTTTGGACCAGACCCTTTTTCTTTTTCTTTTTCGTTTTTTTCTTCTCGCTCATGGGGTTTGAACTCTGGGCCTGGGCACTGTCCCTTAGCCCTTCAGCACAAGGCCAGAGCACTCACCATTTGAGCCACAGGACCACTTCCGGTTTTCTGGTACTTTTTTTTTTTAATTGTGAAAATACCGTACAGAGGGGTTACAATTACATGAGCAAGGTAATGAGTACATTTCCTATCAAGCATTGTTGTTGCCTCCTCTTTGCTTCCCCTTCCTATCCTTTCCCATACTCTCCCCTCCCCGACCTGATCCTCCCCCCCCCAAAGTTGTAAAGCTCATTTTTCGACATAAAGACTTGTACATCTCATTGTTGCAAACAGGGTCCAAATAGGAAACGATGAAGTAAAACTCTCCCTTTTTGCAGATGACATGATCTTGTATTTAAAGAATCCCATGGACTCCACTTCTAAATTACTCAAGCTGATTCAAAACTTTGGCAAAGTAGCAGGGTATAAAATTAACTCTCAGAAATCAATGACTTTTCTGTATGCCAACAATGAGAAGAGTGCAGCTGAAATCAGGAAAGCAACTCCATTTGCAATAGCCCCACCAAAAATAAAATACCTAAGAATTAACTTAATCAAAGAAGTGAAGGACCTCTATGATGAAAACTTTAATAACCTGAAAAAGGAACTCAAAACAGAACTTTTTTGGTGCTTAAATGCACGGATATTCCTGCTTGGGCTGGCTTTAAGTACCATCCTCAGATATCAGCCTCCTGAGTAGCTAGCCTTTTCTTTGTTAGATGAATCAAATCATCTACTAAAATTCTGAAGTCAAAATATTTATTTGCATGTTTTAAACAGCTTTCCTTACCCTAAATCTCCCTGTGCCTCTCATTGCCTCAGCAAGTTAAGCTATCTAATTAGAGAAAATTAGAGTTCTTCCAGATTCTTCTTCATACTTTTGGAGCCAATGGTCATTCATTTTTTTTTCATGAATAAAAGGTTACATATTTTGGTTTTGTTTGTCAAAACATTGATTGTTCAATTTCTTACAAGAGAATTTTCAAAAGTCTAGTGTTAGATATATGGATGTGAAGAAATAAACTATAAATTCATGAAGGACACTAACAAGGTAATTTGTTACCTTAACCCCTATCCAATAAATATCTCCTGTACATTAAAAAAAAACTTATTTGAATCAGTGTCTTCTTTAGCCTCATCTTGTAGTTAATTTCTTCAGGCCTAATTACCAGGCTAAATATTTCTTTCCATGAAAAATAAGGATCCAGTCACTGAATGTAATGTCATCAATACATAAGTTTTTTTCTTAATCAAGAAACTATGTTGTTGCATTGATAATACAGAGTGACATAAGTCATTCATGATTCCAATAGACTATTTAATTGTAGAAAGGAATATGCACTTTACTGGATAACAAGAGGTAAAGCTGATTGCAGAGAAGAAATTGTCTATATCTTAGTACAGACAAGTACAGTCAGGGCAACTGGAATATACTTCTGTAGTGTGCATTTGAAATACTCAGCCTTGTTTTATGTTTTATGTATATCTTCTATTTTACCACATTTTCTTCAAGTCTTAGAATCAGACAGTTCTTCAAAGAGATCTGATACCCTTTAGTGAGTATGAATAGTAAAAAATATATTTAAAACTACTAGGTACAATCCAGATTTTGTCTAAAAAATAATTCAGATGTATTTTTTCTGATAAAGTGAATTTCTATTCACTCAGTTTACATATCTATGTTATACTAGATTTCTAATCTTTTCACTCATATATTGCTCATCTTCCAATCACTGAAGATAAACATAGTTTTATAGAAATGTTATCTAATTCCCAAATCTGAACAATCTGTGAGTATTTCAACTAATTATATCTTCTCTTGCCAAGAGGTCACATTTTCTTGATTCTTTATATGTTAACTAATGTTGGACTTAATAGTGCATTGTTATAGAGATCTTTAATTCTTTAACAAGCAATTTAGTTAGATACAAAATGCAAGTTTCCTGAGCAGAAAGTATAATTTCAATATATGTTACTTGCTTACTTTGGGTATGTTTTACATATGCTCAGTTCATGGTCAGCCTAAGGGCTGATCATTAACATTTGTGGCTACTCAAATTTTATTTCCAATGATTCTGCTTGCCATAAACCTGCCCTCTATTTTTTTCAAGTGGACATCTCTGACATTTTGTTAGACTTTCAGTTGATCTGCCTAAGGAACAATAAAAATGTGCTAAACCATAAAAATAGAAGCTCATTTATGTTATTCTTTTTTCTTAGTAATGACCCTAATGCTAACTTGATGTAGACTTGATTTGCTTTACTTTTTACCCATCCTTGTCCTCAATTCATTGTTAGCCGATATTTTTTCCTAGTTAGTATAGTTGTTATCTACAGGAAGAGAAAATTCTGAATGAAGCTTACTCTACCATGTCAGAAGTAAATCTTCTGATCATTTTAGGTGCTTATTTAGACTTTCTTAGTATATTTTATTTTTGTTCCTGTTTGACTAGCAGAGCAGATTTTTTGGTGGAAAATTTGCTAGGCCATAATGTCGTTAGGAATTAAAAAAAACAAACTATAGGTCCTATTTCCTTCCCTGTTCATCACAAGGTATTTGCCTGACATTTTGTTTGAAGTTGTTTAAAAATTACATTTATCTTGATTTCTACAATGTAAAAGCTCCTACTACTTTGGGATCATAACACTCTTTCTCCAGTGTTTGTAGGCCGAAGCCTAAATCAAAGTTTAAATGCTATCTCAAGGTAAAGTCTAATTTTTGTACTATTTTCACTACTAATTTCTTCCTTTAACTTCACTTTGGAGCCTTAGGTGATCTTCACTTCTGAAGTCATTGATATTTTTAAATAGACACAATAAGGCAATTATTTTAGATTTTGTTTGTAATAATATCTCACTCTAACCCAGATAGTGAATTTAAGATCTTCCTGCTTCTGATTCCCAAATCCTTGGATTATATATATGAGATCCCATGCTTGCCTTTGCCTCAGTCTCTTAGTCCAGATTTTAATTGTTTCAATTGTGGATGGATCTGGAATCTAGCCAGATACTTAATATACCAGGTGATTTGAAAAATTTTTCTAATTTCTGATGCTTTAACCAGTTATGTTCCTGGTTGTTTATTCTATCATCCTATCAAAATGCTCTATGATTCTATTGTTATTGTGAGAAGTACGTATTGAATACTATTTGTTGTTACTAATACAACTAATTCTGAGATGCCTAGAACTCTAAAAATATTGGGAGGAAAATAATAAAGTGGTATATATGTAAATTAATTTTTGTCAATTAGAATAATGGAAAAGAAAAAGGAGCCAAGAGAAAAAGAAACCACCAAGATCAAGAAACTACAAATGAAAAGGCAAGACACAACAAGGATAGTAAATGATGACTGAAGAAATATCAAATAAGTGTGATATGTAAATGTTTAACCTGGCTTTAAAATGATTTGTGCTGAATGTTATATTGATGAAACTTAGTGGAAATTACAGCCTTTTATTTGAAAATTAAACATCATTTTAGGAAAATTATTGTACTGTAAGAAAGTATAATTGACAAAAAATAACAATTGAATTATAGTATACACACTAACATTCTTTTCCTTTCCTTTTAAATTTTATTTTATTTTATGTTAAGGGTGATGTCAGAAGGGTTACAGTTATATAAGTGAGGTAAAGAGTACATTTCTTTTTTTGCGGGGGGTCCGGTCATGGGGCTTGAACTGTGGGCCTGGGTGCTGTCCCTCAGCTCTTCAGCTCAAAGCTTGCACTCTACCCCTTGAGCCACAGCACCACTTCTGGTTTTTTTCTTTTGTGGTGCTGAGGAATCGAACCCAGGGCCTCCGGCAAGCAAGGCAAAAGAGCACATTTCTTGTCGAACCCTATTGTTCTTTTGAAATAAGACTTGGAATAGTTCCTTAAGAGTATATTTTACATTATAACCAGGCACAAAACATATTAAAAATGGAATGATTATATGGGGAGTGTAGGTCATATCTATTTTTTACACTTAATGTTAGAAAGATAAATTACATTAGTAAAAATTAACCTCTTAAAGTAAATCTATTTTATTAACCATAGACCGTTAATTTATTAACTGGAGGAAGCCATAGTAAGTAGAATAAATGGTTGGTTGACCAGCAGTAAACTTGTAATCACTGAGCAAATGCAACAATACTTGCAGCTGGACCAATAATTCAAAACTATAGGCTCTTTTCAGTGAAGAGAGCAGCTGTCATGTTCTGGGACAAGTATGGTGCCTAGTGGAAAACTATAAAACACATCAGTGGGATGTTTGAAAGTTTTCTAAATGAGTATGATGATATAACTCATGAGAAATGAAATGAAGAACATAAAGATTTTAGTACATATTAACCTAAATGCTTTGAAAAATGTTGAACTATATTAGATATATTAAAGTATAGCATAGAAGTAGCTTCTTTAACAAATGGCAATTTGTGATTTGCATATTCAAGACAATTGCTGAATTGTAGCTATTTTTCTGACTATGGAATTTTCAACTTAGGAAATGAGAATATGTGTACTTTAGTACATCACAGAGACCATTACAGGAAACTTCACTGTTTGTTTTAGATGTGGGGTTTAAATTCATGTGAACATATTCTTTGGATCAGCATGTTCTTAGACTCAGAATAGTATTTATAATGACTGGCACAATAGTACCAGCAAAGGGGAACATGCAAAACTTTGGTTAAGTTCAGCTATAAAATAAAATTAGACAGTGATCATAGAACAAATATGAAACCATACACTAATGCTTTTCCTTTTTAAATTTTAGATGATATGTGAACATAAAAGATTAAATATATTAATGGGATACAAAATCATGTCTCAATATATATTCCATTTTGCATACTATATAAATTTAATCTGACTAAAACATTTCCCAAAATATCAATGTTTTGTCCCTATGGTGCACATATTCCAAATCCTTTCTTCTAGCTTTTGGAAATACATATAACATGGAATACTTATCTGTTGTCATGTATAATACCACACCAGATCCTTTTTTCTCATATAATCGTAACTTAGTACTCAGACACAAACCTTTCCTCATTCTTACCTACTTCTTGTCTTCCCTTATCTTTTAGTGATGACCATTTCCACTTTCAATTTCAATTATATCAGTGCTTTCAAATTCTACATATGAGTAAAATCATGCTTTCGATCTTCCTTCTGAACTGCTTCTGAAAATTCACAACTCAATATTTTTAGCAGTTTATTGAGGAAGTTTGCACATTTTCTCCCCTCCTTTTCAGTACGAGTTAGTATAGAGTGGAGATTACTGTAGTTTTCCTTTACATACACCTGCTAAACTTTTGCTCACTTTGATTTTGCATTTTCATTCTTTTTCCCATTCATTTGGTTCATTTGTTTTGTTTTGTTTTGGTCATGGGGCGTGAACTCAGGGCTTGGGTGCTATCCTTGAGCTGTTTTACTCAAGGTTAGCAATCTCCCACTTTAAGCCACAGTTCCACTTCCAAGTTCAAATGGTTAATTGGAGTTAAGAATCTCATTCCCAGGCTGGCTTAGAACCATGATCCTCTGAAATTAGCCTCCTGAATAACTAGGCACGAGCCATCAGCATCTGAAAGTTTTGGTTCATTTTGGAGTTAATTTCTATTCTTCTTTCTTCTTTTCTATCTTTCTCTGTATATATGTATGTAAATATATACATACATATAAATATACATATATACATAAATATGTACATATATACATATATTTACATATATGTATACATTTACATACATATATACAGAGAAAGATATATTTATATGTATCTATATACATATGTGTATATGTGTGTCTACACACATATACACAAGTTATACACATACATATATACACACACACAAATATATATGTCTGTATGTGACTGGTTAAAAGCGTTAAGTTTTAGGAGAAATGTTGTAGTTATTAGTCTCACTGATTTCATAGTCTGAATCAAGTATTTGTGTAAAATACAACTTGTTACGTAAAGCTGGTATACACAGTGCTCAAAGAGCCTAATCTGTGTACTCAAGTCTGAGAACGTGGATCTCAAACAGGGAGAATGATGGAAGGGGAGACATGGATCATGATGCATTGTATTCATAAATGACATTGTGAACTGAAACCTCTTTGTACAATTATAGATAACTTTCTAAAAGTTATTTAAATAAAATAGTTTCTTCTTGAGTTGACATAAAATCTGATTATTTAAGGGTAAATTAGAATGATATGAGACAAATTTAAGGATTAAAGTATGAGAGGAAAGGGATGCATAGAATTATTTATTGCAAATTACATAAATCATACATAAGGTACATGCACACCAAGAGGGTGAGGAAAAATATTCTGAAAATAAAATCCAACTAGATGCACTGAGCTTTATACACCTGGGTGACTGATCTTTTAGCTAATAATGATGACCACACAAAAGAAACAAAAAAGCCATCAATTAAATTAAATTGTGTTTACGTAGGAATCCAGCATTCTCTCTCCTGTCTCTTGTTTACAGAGACAGACAGGAATTATGTTCATTCTCCAAGGACTAACATGTCTTTGTAATTTAAAGAAGATTGTGCACACCATGTATGACTCAAAAAAAGAGACTCAATTTATTTTAAAGAACATGTTGTCTGTCTCTAAATTTACCTTTTAGAATTACGTAGCAAAAACACATAAAACATTTCCATGAGATAAATACTTTGAAAGTAACATATATTCTTTGACATATTTATTGGAATAAACTGGGAAAACCATTACTTACCTTGCTCTTCTTTTACCCCCACAATACACTAATTATTCCTATTCTTGGTTGTGACTTATCTCTGATTTCATAGAAATGCTTATGTAGACAGATAGAATATCTCTTTTAATGATAAAGAGACCATAGCATGGATATATTATTACCTAAAAAAGTGAAACAAATTGACATTTACTGTTTTTTAGTATTCTTGTTTAAATTGATTTTGTGCTTGCATGTCACGCATGAGTTGCTTAAAACGTTATTGTTTTGTTTTTAAAATCCAAAACATAGAGCAGTTAAAAGGCTTTCAAATATCTTGCTTTTGCTCAGAAGTAAACCACTTTGCTGACAAATCTTGTTATATCATATAAAGGTGTGTGTGTGTGTGTGTGTGTGTGTGTAATGTGAAAACAAATACAGGCACAAATGTATTAACAGAAAAGCAAATATTCCGCCTACAAGTTGCTGGTCATTTCCTTTAGAGAAATTAGACAAGGAAACAATTCTCAGAAGCATTGAGTGTCCAAATTTAGAGAGTTCAGTGTAGTACTAGTAGGAAATATTTGAGGAAAATACAGAACTCATAAGTATTAGCATTTTAAAGCCCTAAATAAAAATGAAAGTAATTTGTTTTACCATTTCAGAGACCAGAGGCCTAGGCCATGTAAAATAATGGACATACATATAACATCATTTTCTGTGTGCTGAATATGTGTTTAGATGAGACAGGAAATATAGTATAAGGAATAGATTTAAGAATCCTTGTTCTGTGCTCTGTATGTATCACAATTAAAAATGATACGCTCACCTTTATCAATTATAAAATTTAAATAAATTATAAAATTCAAAAAATGTAAAATTCAATATGACTTGTTCTCATTTTCCAAATTTTTGGTTCCTTACACAAAATTAACTACTATTAGTTTTTATGGTGCTTAGCTGTATGTGTATGCAATTTGCTATATATCTATATTATATATAAAAATATAATATATATATATATATATCAGGGTAGAAAATTAATCCTCAAAAATCAATGACTTTCCTGTATGCAAAAAATGAGAAGAACGCAACTGAAATCAGGAAAGCAACTCCATTTGTTATAGTCCCACCCCCAATTAAAATTTCTAGGAGTTAAAGAAGTAAAAGACCTCTCTGATGAAAACTTTAAAAAGGTGAGAAAGGAAATTAAAGCAGAATTAATGAAGTAGATATGGACAGAAGGGAACCTTACTACATTGTTGGTGGGAGTGTAAACTTGTTCAACCACTTTGGAAAGCAGTATGGAGGTTCCTCAAAAGACTCCACATAGAGCTCCCCTATGACCCAGCAATCCCACTTTTGGGCATTTACCCAAATAATCACAAACAAGACCATACTAAGGCTACCAGCACAACTACGTTTATTACAGCATTATTTACCATAGCTAAGATATGGAACCAACCCAGATGCCCCTCAGTAGATGAATGGATCAAGAAAATGTGATAGATATATACACAATGGAATTCTGTGCCTTCATCAGAAAGAATGACATTGCCCCATTTGTTAGGAAATGGAAAGGCTTGGAAAAAATTGTATTAAGTGAAGTAAGCCAGGCCCAAAGAAACATAGGTCCAATGATTTCCCTTATTTGCAATAACTAGTATATGTCTGAGTCAAGCAGAAAAGGTCAGATAAGTTGATGGTAGGAGAATGAAACACAAGATAAGTATTCAATTTTTTTCTTTCATGGAATTGTTTCTAACATATTTATAAGATGATTTCTAGGTTGCTTTGTATGTCCCTCTCCCATGGTATAACCACTGTTTTCACTGTATTTGATGTTGGTATAATTTGTGGAGAGGATGGGAAAAACAAATCATTAACGTGGGATACAGGTGGACCCATTGCAACAATGAGATGTACAAGTCGTTATGTCAAAAACGAACTTTACAACTTCGGTGGTGGGGGAGGACCAGGTGGGGGGAGGTGGGAAGAGTATGGGAAGGGATGGGAAGGGGAAACAAAGAGAAGGCAACAATGCTTGATAAGAAATGTACTCGTTATCTTGCCTATGTAAGTGTAACTCCTCTATTTGGTATTCTCACAATAAAAAATTTAAAAAAAAGAAAAAACCTCCCATATTCTTGGGGGAGGATCAACATCATGAAAATGGCAATACTTCCAAAGGCTATCTACAAATTCAATGTGATACCTATTAATATTCCAACCTCATTCTTCAGTGAAATAGAAGAAGCAATACAATAAAAGACCCCCAAATAGCAAAAACAATCCTTAGCAGAAAGAACAGTGCTGGAGGAATATCAGTACCAAATTTCAAACTTTACTACAAAGCCATAGTAACCAAAACAGTTGGTATTGGCACATGAACAGACCTGAGGACCAATGGAATAGAAGTGAAGACCCAGAAATGAACCCACAGACCTATAGCCACCTAATCTTTGATAAGGGAGCTAAAAGAATAGATTGAAAGAAAGCCTCTTCAGTAAATGGTGCTGGCAAAATTGTTTAATCACCTCTAGAAAACTAATGCTAGATCCTTATAAATCACCAGAATCAACTCCAAATGGATCAAAGACCTCGAAGTCAAAGCAGACACTCTGAAAACATTATAGGAAGGGATAGGAAAAATGCTAGGGCTCCTTGGCATAGGCTGAAATTTTTCTTAACAAAGACCCAAACACATAACAAATCAAAGAAAGGTTGGGTGAATGGGATTGCATGAATCTGCAGAGCTCCTGCATGGCAAAAGATATAGCTAGCAAGATCAATAGAAAGCCCATGGATTGGGAGAAGGTTTTCACTAGCCATACAATGGACAAGGGTCTCATATCTAAAATATATTTAGAACTCAAAAAATTAAATCCCCCAACAACAAATCCTCAAAGAAACAATGACCTGACTCATAAGTGAGTTAAAGACTTAAAGAGAAACTTCTCTGAAGAGGAAATAAGAATGGCCAATAGACACATGAAGAAATGCTCAACTTCTCTAGCCTTAAAAGAAATGTGAATCAATACAACATTAAGTTTCCACCTCACCCCAGTTAGAAATCTAATAACAACAGATGCTGGAGGGGATGTAGCCAAAAGGGAGCCCTACTGCATTGCTGGTGAGAGTGTAAACTTGTTCAATTACTCAGGAAAACAGCATGGAGTTTCCTCAAATAATTACATATAGAGCTCCCCTTATGACCCAGCAATCCCACTTTTGGGCCTTTACCCAAATGATCACAAACATGTCCATACTAAAGCTACCAGTTAAGTATTTTTATCTCAGCATTATTCACCATAGCTAAGATATGGAACCAACCCAGATGCCCCTCAGTAGATGAGTGGATTAAGAAAATGTATATATGGAATGGAATTCTATGCCTCCATCGGAAAGAATGCCACTGCCCATTTGTTAGAAAATGGAAAGACTTGGAAAAAATATATTAAGTGCAGTAAGCCAGACCCAAAGGCACATAGGTCCCATGCACTAACTAGTATATGTCTAGGACAAGCAGCATAGGTCAAAAGTTATCTACATATGACCACATAAGATGATGCTAAGCGAAATGAATTCCAAGATAGGGACACAGGAGATTTTATCTTTGTTGCTGTTGTTTTTAATGTATTTGTAATGTATTATGTGATTTTTTTCATTTCTTTTGTATGTCTTCCCCCATGGTATAACCTCTGATTTCACTGTATTTGATTCAGGTGCCCTTCGTCTTGTATATACATTCTTTCTAATTTGGGGAGGGGAAAGGAAATAACAAAATGCTGAAATAAGAATACAGGTTGACCCATTGTAACAATGAGATGTACAAGACACTATGTTGAAAATAAACTTTACAACTTTGGGGCTTAGGGAGGTTGGGAGGGAAGGAATGGTGGGGGAAAAACAAAGAGGGGAGTAACAATTCTTGATAGGAAATGTACTCATTACCTTACTCATGTAACTGTAACCCCTCTGAAAGTACCTTTTATTATAACTATATATATTTATATATTAGCACCTTGTATATAAACCAGTCAGCAACTTGCATTATTCCTCTAATACACTATTGGAGATTCTCCATAGCAATGCACATAAAATGAGGATTGAATTTGTATTCCTTTATGAAAAAACGTCTTAGGAAATGGTTCTTGTAATAGCATTTTTCTCAGCTAAACTATTGCTATTATCCATGAACATGATCTTAGGTGTCCATGTGTTTCACTCATAAGTGAATATGGCTTTCTTAACAGTAACATAAAAAGTTTAACCTATATAATTAATAATGTTATATCAATTTATATGTAAGGAAGTCCTGTACCCTAGCTACATGATATATTAAATATATTTATAATCTCAAGTCTTCATTATAGGCTTGTTCATTTTATTACTAGTGCCTGTATATGTTTTCGTCTGTTCTTGCTTGATATCCAATTAATAACTTCAAATTATAACTTTTAAGACCTAAGTAATAAAGTATGTGCAGAAGTAGAGTCATCTTTCTCATGCATGGAGAACTGTCCTTGTGGGTCTGTGGAATCACAACATGAAAGTTAGGATTGTGCTTCCCATCCCTGAATTCTGTGTTTAAACCTCAGGAGCTACTTTGAGCTGTGTTTTAGGTTCCCATCCATTAAGATCCACTGTTCCTACAATCTCAATAAAGCTTAGAGTAGGGAGTCGAACCTGATGGTACCTGTAGACTATATGGAAGTTGAACTAATGATACCTATAGACCAGTACAAACCACACTTGTTTCTACTGAGTGAATCTCTAGACTTTTCCATAGTACCACTGTCTCATGTCCAACTCATTCACCATCCTACCTTTGGCTTCACTCCTTAGCTATGGGCTTAAGGTAAGAAATCATTAAATTTTGCTAAATAGTTATTATTTAAATTAGTATTTTCACCAGGTTCTATTGTCACTTGCCACCATATGTACATGAATAGATGCATATATATGCATATATATGAATGTATGCATTCCTTTGTGTTAGTAGCTTTTATTTGATTTTTACTTTATTTTATTCAGTATATTTTAATGTATTTGTTGTAAAAATAATGGTTTCATTGGAATATTTTCACATTCACATTTAACGTGCATTAATTATGTTCACTCCATCATTATCTTCTCTTCTCTCTCCATCTTCAGCTGGTCTCCTACTTCTCTTCAAAATATATTCCCTTCTACTTTCATGTCTTTTTGTTTAATCTAGAACTGTTCAGAACTGATCAAAGATCTTAACAACAATACAAAAAAAACAGAAAGGGAAATATAGAGAAACTCTTGAGATTATAGCTGTAGCAGAAACTATCAAAATAGGAATTTAGCCTCTGGAAATCATATCAAGTGTTGACAAATAAGATAGCATCAAATTAAAAAATGTTTACCAGCAAGGAAACAATAACAGTATAAAGAAACAGAATATAATATGAATTAGCTGCTTTTACAACAACTAATGAGATTGGTTGTATCTAGAAATTGTGTTGATCTCTTGTTTATTGCTACAAAAATTATCACTAGGTTAAACTTTGTATTTCCATCTGAACTTAACTTTACATGGTCAGTTATAGTGATACACCATATTAAATGAAATTAAGCTTCATAAATTCAGAAAAGACTATCCATAGTTTGATCCTAGTATGGGTTCATCTGTCTTCTTTACTTGCATTAATGATATTGCCTTCTATTCTCAAAACTCAAATTGCCTCTGCAGCCATTAGTGGTGTGGGGTTTAGTTTCAAATATTTACCAAGGGAGATTCCCTTTTTTCCCATGGCAATTCCCTGTTTTTTTTAAAGTCCTAACAAATGCTTCCATGCTAGAAATGAGTTCAACAATTTATTTCTTGTAGCTAATTCCACTATTGTCACTTTTTTGTTTAATAAGGGTAAAAGAAAGAAATGAATAAAAGAGCCATGGTATTTTTGAGATTGCCAAGTAAGAAGAAAGGCACTCAGAAGAAAGTTTGGGACTTGATCAAATGGAAGACAAACTTTTGATATCACCGTAGAAGCCAGAGGCATCTATGTCCAGGGTGTGCAAGACTTCCCAGCAGAACCTATTCAATCTTTAAATAAGAATGCAGGAACACTGGTCTACCTGTATTCACCTAGAACTAATTTTCAAGCTTTAAAATTTGATCAGATAAATTGCAGTTAAAGTTAAGGGTCAGAATTTTTTTTTTTTTGTCTGTCATGGAGCTTGACCTCATGGCCTAGGATCTGTCTCTGAGTTGTTTTGCTCAAGGTCAGTGCTGTATCACACTGAGCCACAGCGCCACTTGCGGTTTTCTGGTGGTTAATTAGAGATCAGAGTCTCACAGACATTCTTGTTGGGTTGGCTTTTTAACTATGATCCTCTGATCTCAGCCTCCTCAGTTTCTAGGATTACAGGCATGAGCCTCTGGCAACTGGTAGCACTAGGCCCAGGTAACAAAGATAAAATTGGAATAAAATGCAGGCTGAAAGGAGTGACATTGTTCAAAAAGAAATGTACTCATTACCTGACTTATAAAATGGTAACTCCCTCTGTACAACACCCTAATCATTACATTTAAAATAAAATTATATTTAAAAATTATGGCCATGTGAAAAACAGATCTTCCTAACAAGATTTTCATAAAGCCATTTTTGAATGCCATCATAGTTGTGCTAATTCATGGTGGGAATACAGCAGTTTTAGTCCTCAAAAATATTTTAGCCATCATTTTACATTCTTTTAATCCCCCAGAATGTACCAGTGCTGCCCTTTTAAAAAGTAAAATGAATGAAGCACATACACAGCTTTCTGTTGTTACTCAAAATTTCCTCATGTTGCTATTTAGAGTATAGAAGCTTCCATAAACAGAGTGTTCAATCACAGAGCACTGAAAATGGAAGATTATTTCAGTTTTGTGTGCTCGTTTATACCTGTCATACTGGTAAGATTCCTGGGGGTGGCAAATTCTTACACAAACAATCAAAATATAACACAAAGCTCCAATGTTAAGCAAAGCACTGTCAGAGAAGCAGAAATAACCTTTGTATATATTCTGTTCATCTACAGCTTTATCTGCATAACGCCAGGGATGGACTGAGGACCCAGCTGCCTTTATTCATTTAATAAATTGTGATAATTAATAGCTATTATTCATGCATTTCAGCCTTTCACATTTAATAACAGTTCGTACCAATCAGAAATATAAAAACATCATCACAGTGGAATATGTGTGGGTGTCACAATTCAAATAGTAGTTTGGAAACCTGCTTATGGACTGTCATTGGATTTCTTTCCAGCAGAGAATATTTTTTGTTAGCTTAGGAAAATGAAGTTGGAAACATTTCTTTGTAATTTTAATAAAGGTCTAACTGACATCTTCGCCAATGCACCTTTAAAAAAACTTCCTCCTGTTCACTTGTTCAGATATAATTATAGATTCTTTGCAAAATTTCAATGCCAATCCTTATTAATCTCTAATTTCTAATCATAGGCATAAGGGATTTGGAAACAGCATTTCACATTTTATGGCTTTGGAGGGAAAATTGACATGCTTCTGGTTCGGTGAATTCCTGACTACATTTCTCTCCATCTTTACCCCCAAGGGACAGGTGGAATAAAATGGACTTTGTGAGAAGTTGAAGCTGAATTCTAGCTCTTAACACAATTATGGCTAGATTTATTGGTGGGTGTGACAGATCCTGGTTGTACAACTCCAGTGAGAAAGAAGATAAATGAGCCTTCAGCAGCTGGGAGATATAGAGGCAATGTTAGCCAGGAATGAAAAGATTTGGCTGAGAGTCACAGAAACCTCTGGAAAGTTGGAGAAGAGCCAGCATTTGCTGAGGCAGTAAAGACTGCAGGTTGAGGAGTAAAAATGAATGTGCTATTTTTAGATTGCTGGTAATTGATGTGAAATCAAATGCTGATAGCTAACTATAGGGAAAGGGCCAATGTGGAATTCTGTGTGCAATACTTAGCAGTAGCTATCAGACAGTGAGACATAGTTACCTTTCCTGTATATCACCATAGGCCAAATTTCTTGGTAATAACTTAACAGCTAATCATTATACACACACACACACACACACACACACACACACACACACACACACACACACACATATATATATATATATATATATATATATATTTTGAAACTTGGTTATAACATCACAGTTGAAATGTTTTTTGGTTTGTTTTTTGTTCCTGTCCTGGGGCTTGAACTCAGGGACTGGGAGCTTTTGTCCTCAAGGCTGGTACTCTACCACTTGAGCCACAGATCAACTACTGGCTTTTTTGGTGGTTGATTAGAGATAAGATTTTCATGGACTTTTATGTGTAGGCTGGCTTTGAAACATGATCCTTAGATCTCATCCTCCTGAGTACCTAGGATTATAATTATTAGCTATAATTACCCAGCTAAGTTGCAATATTTTATGAGGTTTAAAGGGCCATATCTTTTCTATGAGAATTATATATGTAAAATTGTTTTCTAATCTTAATTAAGAATTGATCCTTTGGAAATGGTTTTTAGTTCTTTTGTTTAATTTTTATTGTAAGGATGGTATACAGAGGGAATACAGTTACATAAATCAGGTAATGAGTACATTTCTTTTTGAATAGTGTCACCTCTTCCCTCATTTTTTCCCTTTTGAATCCCCACCATCACAAATTGTGTAGTTTATTTTCAGCATAGTCTAGTGAGCAATGTCACTGCTGCATTTGCTCACCCCTTGTCCCATCATTTCTGTGCTCCCCCAAACAGATAAACCTACATACAAGACTAAAAGTGCAGAAAGCAAAAATGGTGACAAAAAACAATAAAAGAAAAATACAAGCAAAATAACAAAAATACCATTGTTTACCTTTCTTAAAGTTCATTTCAATAAATATCATTTGATGTGATCATCTGCCCATAGCTATTGAGTCTTTGTGATCATCTTTTAAGAATATCCTCCCTGGGGAAAAATTATATTAAGCAAATTAAGCCAGACCCAAAGAAACATAGGTTACATGTTTTCCTTCATTTGTAGTAATTAGAATTGCCTATAAATCTACAAGTAAACACAATGGGTGGTAAGGACACAAAATTATACTTGGACATGATAAATTCAACAAATTCTAAACATTCACAGTTTTTAGTTCTTAAAAATGAGCAGATAGAATATCTAAAATCCATGTTGCCATTTGTTACAATTGTGTCTTACATTAATACATTAACACTCAAAGCCAATTTTTAAATTAAGCATCACTGTTGGTGAAATTTTGACAATATATGATTTATATAATACAGTAGTGGATAGAGCAGAGAACAATTACTTAATTTTGTAAAGCAAGCTACAATCCTTTTATGAATTATGATTATTATTATCTTTAAGTAGCTATACAAGGTAGCTGCCATTTAACAATGCAATTTGTAAATATAAGGCATGTTGATTAATATTGTTCTTTCTTAGCTAGGTGGTGATCTACTTAATCTCCCTAGTTTGTTTGACCATTTTGAATATTTATCATAATGAGTATATCCAAACTAAGTAATATATTAGTATGTGTATTCAAGCAAATGAAACTGATAATTATTAAGGCAGGGATCAGAAGGATTACAGTTCAAAGCCAACCCTGGAAGAGTTAGCAAGACTCTATCTCAAATAGAAAAATAAATGGTGAGCATAGAAGTTCACACCCACAAATTCAGTTATAGAGGTAGGAGAACAGTCATCCAAAGCTTGACAAAAAACCAGAGTGTCTGAAAAGTAACTGAAGCTAAAAACTTAAGGTGTGCCTCAAGTGGTAGAAAGCATAAAGACCAAACCTTGTACTATAAAACAAACAGAAAGAAACAAAAATTAGGAATTAATTATTTCTGGACTTTTAATGTGATAATTTTGTTATGGATCTGATGACTTATATATATTTTTTTAAATTAAATTCAACTTTTCCTGAACTTCACATTTATAACTCATATATTATGGACATGATCTCCTGATTTTTTTGGCGGGGGGGTCCAGTCGTGGGGCCTGAACTCTGGGCCTGGACGCTGTCCCTCAGCTCTTCAGCTCAAGGCTAGTGCTCTACCATTAGAGCCACAGCGCCACTTCCAGCTTTTTTCTTTTTGCTTATGTGGTGCTGAGGAATCGAACCCAGGGCCTCATGCATGCAAGGCAAGTGCTCTACCACTGAGCCACCTTCCCAGCCCCATGATCTCCTGATTTTTTATATTATTTTATAAACACTCTTCATTTGTTTAGTTTAATCATTGAATCTCCTATACAATGGTAGTACATATCCATTATGTTTCTAGAGTTCCAGTGGTCACTATGAATCTAAGCCGCTGTTGAGATTGTCATTGATGATTCATTTTATTTCTTATGTAGGTTCTTTATTTTTATCTTTTGCATGATTACTATTTAGTTTAGGCGTTTGCAGTATCTTAAATAACTATACTAATAGCTTTTTAATAGCTTTTTAAGCAATTCTTTGTATATGTTATTTATGTGATCTTATATATAAAGAAAATATATTATACACTCTTTATTGCTCATCTGTCTTCAATCTAGAATTTATACAGCTAATTTACATTTCATATTCTAAATAACCACACCACTGATGTTTTTCTTATATTTTCATAATGTCTGTCTATTGTGTTTGGGATATCTGTTGCAGTTGAACCCTAAGAACTATTTACTCATTATTATCACATTATCACAATGGGCCTCATAAGTATATTTTAGCATGCTTCATTTTTGGATTATAGTAAATGATATTTCTGAGAAATACATTGGAAGGCATTTTTATTCTTGTGTTAAAATCATAGAATGTACTTCTATAAACCAAGAAGGTCTATAGATCAGTCATTCAAGGTAGGTTGATAATGTAATCAAGAAACATGATAAACAGGAGATGTATTAGGGTTTTGTCAGTATAATATGACATATTGCTTGATACTTTAGTATAAATAGAAGCATACTCAAAATAATGGTAAAAAGTTGTATTTTAGTTACATAAATCATGACCATAATCCTATATGTATTATATTTGTTACAGTAATAGTCAAGTGTTATTAGATGTACATAATTATATTCCATGTACTTTTAGAAGGCTGACAATAAAGTAGGTATGTCTACACCAGCATTGCCACAAATGTGCATAATGTACTTCAGAACTGTATAATTCACTCTTAACTAGGCTGCAGGACATGCTCATTCCATTATCATCTTGGCTGACAAGGACTTTATTCATAATCCGTCAAAAACAAAAATTTATTTATATAGAGCATGGATGTATATACTTTTAACATAAAAATAAATGCTAAAGCAAGAGAAAGAAACAGAAAGAGACAGATTTGAGAGGAAAAATCTTTCACTTTGAGCCTCCCAGTTCCAATAACTGCTCTGGTTGGAATTAAATTACAGAGGATGGGCCATAATATATGTTAAGCCACCACAATGGATCTCGGAGGGCTCTACTCACTAATAACATATGCTCATTTGTGTGCACTTTTGAATGCCTTACTTGAAAGGGCCTTATGACCAACCATTTCTTAGGAAATTATAGGCCAGCAATAGGCAATAACTTTCACCCAAGGGGTTACTTGCTATGTAATGATTTTTTCAACTCTATTTGGATTATTACAATAGAAAGAAAATGATTAATGAAGAAGAGAGTATAAATGGAATAATGAAAAGAAAAATGGAGTAAATTATGTGGATCAAATTATATTTTTCACTTTATATATAATTGAAAGGGGTGGAAAAGATAGCTAAATGGGAACAATTGAATACTTTAATTTACTCATGATAAAGTTCAAGTATGCCAATATCCCAAATTGAAATGTATGCTTGCTGTTATAAAAAACAAAATAATAAGAAAGCAAGAAGAATGTGTTTAGCCTGTGAAAATTTTCTGTATCAGAAGCCAAATGTGTTTCCAAGAATCTAAACAGAGGGATGCCGAAATTCAAGCTACAAATGCTTAGTCATTGGTTGCTGAGTGGCTTCCAAGATTCATGTCTTTGGTTATTGAGTGGGCAATTATAAATTTAAAAGTAACAAGCAGGTGATATTTCACTCTGACAAAACTCGAGCTAGGTATCAGTATAACTCATTTGAGAATGAAGGGACATTGAGAGCATGCCTGTCTTCTGACTGACAAAGGTGACATCTACCAGAAGCAAAGCTCAGAGAAAGCCTGTACTGAAACCTTCTGCATGAGAGTAAAGCAGACAGAAATTACTACACCGTTAAGTAAGTTCTAGTCAGAGAGATGTGCAAATGTCAGGTAAGTGACTCAATGATACGAAGTTACTCAGAGAAATTGTCAATGGAAAGCAATGGACTTATTAAATACAGTGGGAACTGAGCAAATACACAATATTGTTTCAACCATTTTACCACTTTAATTCCAATTTACACAATCTTTCAGTTGCCTTCTATGTCTCACAGACAGACAGACAGACAGACAGACAGACAGACAGACAGACAGACAGACAGACAGACAGACAGATAGATAGATAGATAGATAGATACATACATACATACATACATACATACATACATAGCATGTGACAGATATAGTACTTAGTGCAGTGGTCAGAAATAGAAAGGACTGAGTGCTATGCTCATATAGAATGGAAAGCCTCTAGCAAGTGTTTGAGAAATTTCCGATTATCATACAAAAACTGCTATGAGTTTTACAGCTCAAAGCAACAAAAATACTTCATGGTCAGGAGTTTCAGTGTAAGTTACCTACATTCTCCTCAACATCTGAAAAGACTAAAACCTGATGTTACCTGGAGCTGTGGACTCAACTTGAATCTTCCCATTCTTTTCTCAAATTACTTACATAACTCAGTTCCTTGTGGCTGCAAGACTGAAATTTCCTTTGATGCCTCCAAAGACAATTGTGTACCCACGTCACTTCTTCCAGGGCAGTAGTAACACTTCTCTGACACATATCTCCTTCACATTGTCAGTGTTCTTCAGATAATAGCCCTTTGGACTGACTGAAAGTCAACTGAATAGTAACATAATTATACAGTGCATCATACCATAATCAGAGGGCTTGTCCACACTCAGAGGATGGCAATGACTTTCTGGATGTTGGCTAATGATTAAGAAGTTGCATTAGCCGATGCTGGTGGCATATAATATTAGCTACACAAGAGGCTGAGATCTGAGGATCACAGTTCAAAGCCAGCTAGTGTAGTAAAGTCCATGATACTCTTATCTCCAATTAATACCAGAAATCTGGAAGTGGTGCTGTGGCTCAAGTGGTAGAGCACTCGCCTTGATCTGAAGAGCTCAGGGACAATGCCCAGGACCAGAGTTCAAGCCCCATGACTGACAAAAAATAAAATAAAATAAGATGTTGGACATTGTAGATATTCCTTGGACTCTACACATTAAGGTAAAGTTTCCCAAAGAAAGTCATGTTCAATTTGAGGTTGAAAACATGGGTCATGTTGCTGGAAGTTGGCTCATGGCAATGTCATGTCCAGCTTAGCCTTCTCAGAAAGTTGGAGAAACAGTGCTTCATTTTAGAGAAGATAATCACGCTTACAAGGCTGCATAATCTAGGACCATATGTATCCCTTGCCTTCTTTCATACAACTTTTGGCTTTGAACTCTGTATTTGAGCAAATTCTACTCTTTCCTTTAACATGGTTATAGAAACTTTCTTTTGTTCTTTAAGTGTAGTGTTTTTGTTCACTACAGTGTTCAAATATGGTGTCTTAGTCAAAGAATAACTAAATTGAATAAGGATTCTTTTGATAATGTGATAGGTCTAGGTCAGGTCTATTGCACTTAACTTCATGAACTCATGAACTATATTAGCAAACCACAGTGCTGTGTACTATCACCTATGACACTATGTTGAAATAGACCACTGTGTTTTGCTCTAGAAAATGAGATCAAAACTTAGTTTGTTATGGTCTGAATATCTACCAAAATTCAAGCATTGAAACTTCAAAAATAGTTGTGTGATTAATCAGTGAGATCTTTCAGGAAGTGATTAAGTTATAAGAGCTCTGCTTTCATGAGTTTACTGGAGGGAACTATTTTGCATTCTTTGATGCTCTTTTCCTCTTCAGTTATGTGATGCTACAGAATTTCAAGCATTATCTGGAAGCTCAAAAACAGGGCCCTCGCTGGACCTGTGAACATTTTGATGCCTTAGAATTCTCATCCTCCAGAAGCATGAGCAATGAATGTTAGTTGTTTAATAACTACTTTTTTTAAGGTATCTGAATTTTCCCTTAAAGGCTCTGGTGTTAAAAGACTTGTGTCCAAGCTGGTAGCACTATTAAGAAGATATCTAACCTGAGGATGTGGACTTAATCAGTGGGCTGTCAGGTTGCAGGATCTGGTTAGAGGCAATACATCGCTCAGGCTGTGTTTTGAAGGGATAGACCTTATCAATGCCCTTGTTGCTGCATCTGTCTCTACTTCCTAACTGCAAGGAATTGAGCAGCTATGACCTCATACATGTTCAGAGACAATATGTTTTGGCCTCTCCTGAGACCCAAACCAATGGATTATGGTGACCTTCAGTTAAAAACCTCTAAAATCATGAATCAAAATAAATCTGTCCTTCTTGTAATTGCTTCTTTTAAGCATTTGTCACAGTGACTACAATTGACTAATACACTTGCTTGTGGTTTATTGGTGTAGTGTAACAAACACCCCCACGACACTATATTATAACCTTAATACCTATCTCTTTTTTTCTTTAATTTTATTTTAATGTCAAAGGGTAAGAGTACAGAGGGGTTAAAGTTATGTACATAAGGTAATGTGTACATTTCCTGTTGAACATGATTACCCCTCCTTCATTTTTCTCCCACTTTCCCTCCCTTCAACCGCACCAAAATTGTAAAGTTCATTTCCAACATATTTTCTTGTGAGTATTGTTGTTGCGTTGGTTTACCTTTTGTTCTTTGTCTCGCTATTTTGTTGTTCTCCTTCCCTTCCCCACATCAGATACAAGTAGTTACATGACACAGGGGCCCAAAATCAAATATAGTAACACAGGATAAACCAAAGGGAAAAAAATGATAGAAAAAAAGAGGTAGTTTCTTTTTAAATGTACTTCACACACTACATTAAAAGCAACAACCTCTTGTTTCCATATCTTGGCCTTCATTTCACTTAGCATCTTTTATGGTCATATGTCCGTAACTATGGAGCTATTTTGATCTGCTAGGACCACCCTAGACATATACTAATTATTACAAATGAGGGAAACCATGGAGCCTATGTTTCTTTGGGTCTGGCTTGCTTCACTTAATATGATTTTTTCCAAGTCTTTCCATTTCTTTATGAATGAAGCAATGTCATTCTTTCTGAGGAAAGTATAGAATTCATTATGCGTATACATTCTTAATCCATTCATCTACTGAGGTTGGTTGGTTCTATATCTTCGCTATGGTAAGTAATGATACAACAAACATGGTTGTGCTAGTAGCTTTAGTGTGGCTTTATTTTTGGAAGTTCCTCATAAAACTAAACATAGAGCTCCCCTATGACCCAGCAATCCCACTCCTGGGCATTTACCCAAATGGCAACAAACAAACCATACTTGGACCTTTTAAGTTAAGTAAAAGATAAAGAATTAGGCCAGTGATGGTGGTGCTGATATAAACAAAAGCAACAGCTATGAGAACCAAGGAATGAGAACAGAAGTGAAAACAGACTGGTAAAAAAAAATCGAATTATTTAACAGGAGAACATAAAGTACCCTACTTGCTGATTGGTACATTTCAGCAACAGTTTGGATGAAAGAAAATTTGGAACAATATTTTTGGTTATCAAAACCTGTTGAATTCATCCGTATAATTTTGTTTGCTCAAAACTGAAATAAGAGATACATGTATGAACAAATTTTTAAGTTCAGGATTTGCTTTATTTGGAAGGTATTTAAGTAAACCAATTTTTTTTTCATGAACTTGCTCTTAACAAATACTGTTCACCAGTCTTTTGTTAAGAATAGCTTGAAGGCTAGAATGTTACTGAAGACAACACATACTTACCTTTAGACTGTGAATAGAAACAATGAAAAATACACATCATAATCTCCACTTCTACCTCAGTAAATTCCACCTTTGGTCTTGACAGTCAATGAATAGCAGTTAAGCTTTTCATTTTGGTACTGGTTTGACAAGATTGTGCTGACTAGGTTAATACAAAGAATACTTAAGTAAAATCTTCAAATAGAATGTTCCCCTAGGGGTAATTATGCTTTTTTTCAGTCAAAATCTCTCAGCTAAAATAATTTTATCAGTCAAAATGTTTTGGTGATCAGATTTAGAGATTGTAATAAAGAGAGAAACTCTCAACATACCATCTGCCATCCAGTATAATCTTGTTCTGGAATCATACCTAATGCAGTCTACTGGAAGCCAAGCATTGTTGACTTGGTATAAAAAAGTATATTGAAATCGAATATGTCTTTTTATGGACATCTGTTAAGGACAGCAGTCATTGGATTAAAAGACATCTTTAATTCAAAATGACTTAAATTTAACTAATTACATCTGCAAAAACCCTACTTAAAAAGTTAGAACTTTTCCTGAGTGTCCAGTAGGGACTAACTTTTAGGGAACCACTCTTAAATCCCATACATATTTGAGAAATTTTCTTTTTAAAAAATAGAGACTTGTTGCCTATAAATTTCTCTATAATTTGCCAAGATTTTCACAGCTTATCATTTTGTGGTGACAGATGTATTTCTTTTTGATGTGTTTCTTAATGTTCATCTTCAACTGGAATTTATGTAGTATATGTACATGTACAGTTAAAAAGAAGAGCCTAATTTGAGTATACAATATCTACATTTCAAATAATCATACTAACTAAATAACCACAAATGTATCTCCTTTTTCAAAATTTTACTTCATTCAGTTTTAATTACTTTAATTATTTTCATTGTAGTTGCAGGATTAAGGGACAGTATTGCATAATAATGGTAATAGTGGAACTCCTTAGCTAATGTTTCTCTTCTCCTCTTCCCCATGATATCATTAATGCACCATGCTTTGTGTCATTGGTTAAATTCTTTTCAAGCAGTTATTAAACTGACAAAATTTTATCATTTGATTGTCCACATTTATCTATTTTCTAGACCATAAAGTCAGAATGAGTCAGAAAACTTTGGGTTTTGTTTGCTTTTCAGTTTTTTGAGGTACTAAGAATTAAGCTCAGGGGCTAACAATGTCACTTAACTTAAACCAGCCTCAAGCCCTTCGTATATCCTCCAATTCCTCTAGTTTCCTCCAGCTAATTGGGAATGAGTCTTGTGGATTTTTCTGCTCAGATTGGCTTCAAACCATGATCTCTTCAGCCTCCTGAGTAGCTAAGATGAACAGATATGAGCAACTAACTCCTGGCAAAGTATGCAATTCAGAGTTTATTTTCCAGTGATGAACTGTACAAATTTTAAGTACAATAAATATATTTTATATGATGATAGAAAGTATTAAATAGATTTTATGTAAAATTTAAAGACTAATGTAGGTATTTGCTATTTTTGTAAAATCTTTGATAAAAATCTACTCTAATCCTGAAGTCAGGAATTAATCAATTCCCAATACTCAAACAAAATTGAGTATTAATCAATTTTACTTTACCAGCTAATATAAACGTACAATAACCATATTCCTGAAGTAATGTTGTTTTCTTTATGCTAGTTTAGAAAAGTATAAATCTGAAAATTTTATTTCTCACAATACTTCATATAAATTCACAATGTAGTCATAATTATTAAAGCAATGTGGTAGAAATAGTTTTAGTGCATCAACAGGTTTCTTTGGAGATCAATTTTCTGACACATCATTGAATTTTACAAGATGACAGGCTTACTATTGTGCTGGCTTGACATTTTATAATAATAGGAAATTAATATTCAGAATAATGTATACTCATTAAATGACTGTGTCTCTTGCAGACAGTAGCAATGATATGATACTAATGGGGCTAATTTCTAGCTTAATGTAGAATAGCTTCTCTTTTCCAGGCTGGAAATCTAAAGCATGTGAATTATATTGTTTGCTATTCACTTTTATGTTTAGTATCCTCTTAATGAGCTTACATAATATCTAGCAGTAGCCAAAATTTTTTATTAGATTTTCTTTTAGCAGGCTTATCTGAAAAATAGAAATGTGTATTTATTAAAAAAGAAAAATGAGCATGTCTTTATTCTCCAAGGAACATTAATTAGATCAGCACTTTCTAATCTCAATAAATGTTTATGAGATTGAAATGATTTTACCTCCTCTATATTACATAGTGATTTATCAACACTTACATACAAAGATGTTAAAAATAATTTCACTTTTAGTGAACTCAAATTCCCCATTTAGCTGTGTTTGTCAGCAAGACTTACATTGCACATGGGATTCATAATTACTTTCAAGGGGACACAAAATCTTCGTAATGATTACTAATGTTCTGGGCTTTTTGCAACTCACACATACAAATCATACCAACAAATGTTATTCTTGTAACCAATTGATAGACTGGATTTACTCTTATAGAGATACTGCCATTTAAATATTTTTTTAACAATTGCTTGGCTATATAACTTTAGATAACTACGGGTTTATAGATCGTCAACTGGTAGCACTGATGCTGTCATTTGTGACAGGATGGATAAACTTGGAGAACATAAAGCAAAATATTCCAGACAAATACTATGAGATTTGATTTATATGTTAGATCTAAACAAGTTGATCTCAGAAAGGGGATGAGGCATTAAGGTGTTCTGGAGTAGGCTTGCTCAAAGGAATCAAAATACCAGAGAAATAAATTCAGATATCCGTTATACTGGCCATTCTTCTTTCCTCTTCAGAGAAAAATTCTATGAAGTTTTTATGGCCTCTACCCATAAAAGAAATGCAAATCAAAACAACATTGAGATTCCACCTCACCCTGGTTAGAATGGCTATAAGCAAGAAATCTAATAACAATAGGGGCTATTGAGAATGTGGCCAAAAGGGAACCCTACTGCATTGTTGGTGGGAATGTAAACTTGTTCAACCACTTTGGAAAGTAGTATGGAGGTTCCTCAAAAGATTCCACATAGAGGTCCCCTATGACCCAGCAATCCCATTTTTGGGCATTGACCCAAATGATCACAAACAAGACCATACTAAAGCTACCAGCACAACTATGTTTATTGCAGCATTATTTATCATAGACAAGATCTGGAACCGATCCAGATGCCCCTCAGTAGATAAATGGATCAAGAAAATGTGGTATATCTTTACAATGGAATTTTATGCCTCCATCAGAAAGAATGATATCACCCCATTTGTTAAGAAATGGAAAGACTTGGAAAAAAATTATATTAAGTGAAGTAAGCCAGGCCCAAAGAAACATAGATCCAATTGTCTGGGACAAGTAGCAAAGATCAAAAGCTATGTACATATGACTAGATGAGATGAAGTTAAGTGAAATGAACCCCAAGATAGGGACCCAAGTCGTTTTTACTTTCTTGCTATCATTTCTAACCTACCTATAAGGTATCATGTGATTTTTTTTTTGTTGCTCTGTATGTTTCTCCTCCACGGTATAACCCGTTTTCACATTTGATGTTGGTATAATTTGGGGAGGAGAAGGGTAAAACCAAAATGTTTAAATAGGGACACAGATTGACCCATTGTAACAATGAGATATACAAGACACTATGTTGAAAAATGAACTTTACAATTTAGGTGGGGCAGGGGGAGGAGTGCAGTTGTGGAGGTGGGAGGGAAGGGATGGTAGGCAAAAAACAAAGGAGGAGGCAACAATGCTCTATAAAAAATGTATTCATGACCTTGCTCATGTAACTGTAACCCCTCTTTACAGTATTTTCACAATAAAAACATTAAGAAAAGAAATCCATTATATTGCATGTGACTATGGTTAAATTATTTATTAAACTATTTTGAAATGCTAAGTAACTGAAAGTGTTTTACTACAAAGTGATAATCATGCAGTAGTTAATTATATTTGATCATGTAATTGTGTATATGTTTGTATATATATATATATATTATATCATCATGCTGCAGATTAATAAGTGCATCGTATTTTATGTATCAATTAAAAATAACAGAGAAAAGTGAAATCAGTTGTGCATTAAGGATCTTTGGGTTATGCAGGAAAAAAAAAAAAACACCATGAAACCTGCGGACAAGTGTAAGAATTCCAAACATTTATACATGAGTTATCATTGGGTTCCTTTCTAATTATGCTTACAGTACTTGGGACCAAACTCACAGTCTCACTATGACTGATCATAATCACATCTTCTATACAGCTACTTGTTTAGGGCAGGGGCAGGAAGTGGGGAAGGTTCAGGGCCTGGGAGAGTTCCTTAAGTTGTTTTTGTTTTGTTTTTTGTTCAAAAAACAAAGGTGCTCTACCACTTGAGCTACAACTCCACTTCTGGCCCTTTTTGGTAGTTTAGTGGAAATACAAGATTGACGGACTTTCCTTCCAGGGCTGACTTTGAATTCTTAGAACTCAGCCTCATGAGGAACTGGGACTACAGATGTGAGCCACCAGTGCCCAGCTACCTAGCTAACTTTTCAACTATATGGGTATGTTATTGATGTAGTAAGTGTGGAATTTCTCTTCTTGAGTGTCTTGTCAGGGAACAGTAGTCATTGTATGGTAAGTTAAGAGATAATCACCATTTTTCATTGAAAATATCACTTGTGAAGACCAGGAACAAAAGTCAGCAATGCAAATATTAAAGTATATATCCTAAGGCTTTTAAGATTTGGAGATCTTGTTTTGCTTGCTGTTTTCTGCTATTCGTTTACTTCCAAAAGTAGTTTATCATTTTTACTACAACTTAAAATTAAAATTGGTTGTGTTAACACTTGGATTTTCATGGGAGAGATAGTTTATACAAAATTTCTATGTTTCCCTGGGCAATAATTATATACAAATCATTACTGTATCTGGTATGAAGGCAATCTTTTAACAAACTAATAGGTTTTTTTTTAACCTTTTTGTTATTATTTTTCTAGTTTTATGACATGAACTCTGAGCATCACACTCAGCTTGGCTGTCTGTTCATAGTTGGAAGTCTACCACTTGCACCACACCTCCAGACCAGTTATTTGCTCATTATTAGAGATGCAATATAGTAGACTTTTCTGCCCAGACTGATTTCACACCTTGATTCTCTATACCTCTTCATAGCTAGAATTACAGATAAGAGCTATCCTCACCGGCTTCATTAGTGAAACTTTTAGATTATTTTAAGAACAATGATTTTGTTACATTATTCATTCTATTGTTAGTTATTGTTATTTTTTAGTTTTACTTTTTAATTATAAATCATGTATATTTATTTTAAATAATTTAAGCAATACATAAAAGTACCAACAACAAAACACTAAAACTGTCATCCTCAAAGTAAGTCTTAATAAAAATTATGCTCTGGATAGAGGGAAACATATTGATTCAACTCTCTAGGAATATCCTCTTAGAAGTTGTAGTTGCACAAGCAAACTTTCCTGACAGTGCCTAGAGGGATCATCTGAGGTTGTTTTTTATTCCTAGGCCTCAAGGAAAAGTGAAAATTGGGTCTCATTGTCTACAGTGTAGAAAGATCACAATTACAGAACCAGCTAAAGAGGACAGGGGCTTGTCTTCCTGAAAGTTGAGATCAGAGTCCCCTGAGTGAGAAAGCCTGTCATGAGAACTAACTGATCCATTACATTTAGACAGGCTGTCCAATTCTGTTGACCTCAATAGGACTAGAAAAGACTAGTTGTTAGATGAAAATTCTGCTACGTTAGATGAAATTTGATAATACAAAATATTTTTACATTAAAAATCCACTCAACTGGTCGATGGTTTCTCACACCTAATCTTAGCAAGTCAGGAGGCTGAGATGATCATAATTTGAATCCAGCTCAGCAAGACAGTCTGAGAATTTTATCTCAATTATTACCAGATAGTTGGAGTGGTTCAGTGACTCACAGTGGTACACTAGCTTCGAGTAAAAGAGCCCAGAGACAGTGCTCAGGGCCTGAGTTCAGGCTCCACAACCAACCAAAAAAACAATCCACTCTCATTAACAGCTTAGAAGAGCTTAGAAGAGTTCTGGATGTCACACACAAATCAACAAAGATTATTCCAAAAGTATAATCTTGACAACACTAAGGTTGACACGCAACTATTTGTCTGGCTTTTGTTTCTTCAAATGATATTACTTATTTATTAGTTTTACTCTGCATTTTGTTGTTGAAAAGTTGAATACTGAATAATAATAGTATCTGACATACATTGCATTTATAAATCATGGTGCTTTTTCTAGGATGTAGACTATAATGCCTGAAGAGCCTAAACATAGCCAGGATGCTGGAGACTCATGCCTGTAAGCCTAGCTAATCAGGAGGCTGAGATCTGAGGATCAAAATTTGAAGTCAGCCTGGGCAGGGAAGTCTGTGAGACTTTTATCTCCAATAAACTACTCAGAAAAATCTAGAAGTGATGTTGGCTCAAAGCTCAAGTGGTAGAGCACTACCCTTAAGCAAAAGAAGCTCAAGAACCATGCTCAAGGAGAAGTTCAAGCTCCAGGATAGGGAAAACGAAACAACAAATTAAAAAAACACCCAAACATCCTACAAAGCATGTGTATCATAGTAAGATGTTTGCTATATTAATCTTTCCTAATATGGTCCAAAGTTCATGGTGTCACTAATATAAGAAATCACTGTGATGTTTTGGTTTTGTTTTTTGGGGTCCAGTCATGGGGCCTGAACTCTGGGCCTTGGCGCTGTCCCTCAGCTCTTCAGCTCAAGGCTAGCGCTCTACCACTTGAGCCACAGCACCACTTCTGGCTTGTTTCTTTTTGCTTATGTGGTGCTGAGGAATCGAACCCAGGGCCTCATGCATACAAGGGCAAGCGCTCTAACACTGAGCCACCTTCCCAGCCCCCACTGTGATGTTTATATGATATGCAGACATTTGTTTCAGTTACAAAATAACAAAAATGGCACAGAGCCTCGAGTAAAACTAAATAAACATGGCTTTTGAGAACATTAGATAAAAATTTAAATGTATACTTATAGTAGTCTTATAAAACTACTTGTAATAATTACATGTAATGATCATAATAGAAAGGAATACATTCAACAAATTAGAAAGCTTGGTATTTTTATAAGGTTATTCATCTGGCAGATCCATAAAGTCAAATAAGTAGATTTGACATGGGGAAGGTTGCAATTGTTAATATTCATTCTCCGGATTCTTTACAATTTTTAAGAGCCATATAGGAAGATTAAAAAGATATTGCGCTTGATTTCTTTTTTTTCTAATGAAGAATTGAGGATATTTGGGTATGGTTTTACAGGCTTCTACACATCTTCATTTACTATTGTAATTTATTGAATGTTCATTTGTATCACGTTCATAGAGGCATTAATTTCATTCTTTAAGGTCTATCCCATATAACTCAATTGTCTCCTAAGGGCTCCTAAGGGCTCCACCTCCTAATATCACATTGATAATAAGGTTTTATATACAACACTGGAGACCACACATATTCATGTGAAATTGTACTCATGTTTATCTGTGAGAGCCTAGGAAAAACAAAACAGTACTCCAGTCCAGCACATATCAAGATCTCCAACTTCAAATACTGTTGTTCTTATAGAACAAGTATTTCTTGTTGTTCTCAAAGAACAAGTATTATCTCAATTGCATGTTACTTTGAAACCAAAATTTAACATTGTTTATTGTTCTAATGAACTCATTCATCAGCAGATGTAATTAATACATTTATTAAAGTTTTAATCTCAAGTGAGTAATTCGGGTTTATGAGAGAAATTTAAGGGTGATTCATTATTGAAAACTTTAATAATAAATGAAAGGTTAAAAAAACTGATGAGAATATTATTTTTAGCTTCACTGAACAGATTACTTGTATGGCTGCCTGTATTTTCTTATGATCTCAGTGCTCTATATGAATTCTATTTGGCAAAAGTAAAAACTGAAAAAGGAATCAGATTGGGAACAAGGATGATATGGTGGGCATTTGCTATGTAAACATGAGGTCTCAAATTCAATCCCCAATACCACTAGCAACAACAAAAATAAGCAATAAAGAATGGAGGAAAACTAACTCTTCAATAGGAAAATTTGTCAAACACCACTTCACACGGTTGAGAAGCATTAACTTTCACAACCTTGTATCATTGACAGTGATCATCCTTGACATGATACGATGCTTTAACTTTGTGATGGTCACTGCTCCCCAAATCTGTAACTACAGCATAGTCATGAAGAACAACCTCAACCAAGTCTGAAAATAGGGACATTTTGTAAAATATTTTTGTCTTGGTTTTGTTTGATAGAACTTCCATCTGGCAAGGTCATTAAAAATAAGAAAATCCCAGAAATGTTTGCATCAACTAGCACGTAAGACATCATATATAAATGTAATATTGATACTCTGGATAGGATCTTGAAAGAGGAAATGGATAATATGTGAAAATTAAGGAAACTTACTGAAGTAAGGATTTTAAATCAGAATCATCAACATTCACTTATTAATGCTGATAAACATATCAAGTAGGTGTTAAGAAGTTAAGCAAAAAAAGATGCATGTGCAATAGGGAAATATTTATGTACTATCACTGTAATTGATCTATAAATATTCATCTAGAACCAAAAGTTCACTTTCAGAAATATTAAATAACAGTTAAGCTGCAACACAGTAGTATGGCAGGTGGCCTTAGTGGTAGAATCCTGAAGTCAGCCAGACCCAAAGAAACATAGGCCCCAAGGTTTCCTTTATTTGCAATAACTAGTATATGGCTGAGACAAGCAGAAAAGGTCAGATAAGTTGATGTTAGGTGAAATGAACCCCAAGATAAGTATTCAAATGTTTTTTTTTTCTTTCATGCGATTGTTTCTAACATATTTATAAAATGATTTCTTTGTTGCTTTGTATGTCTACTCCCACGGTATAACCACTGCTTTCACTGTATTTGATGCAGGTATAATTTGTGGAGGGGAAGGGAAAAAAACAAATCATTTAAATAGGGATACAGGTGGACTTATTGCAGCAATGAGATGTTCAAGTCCTTATGTTGAAAAACGAACTTTACAACTTTGGGGGAGGATTTGAGGGGGGAGATGAAAAGGGATAGGAAGGGGAAACAAAGGAGGAGGCAACAATGCTTGATAAGAAATGTACTCATTATGTTGCCCATGTAATTGTAACTCCTCTGTATGGTATTTTCACAATTAAAAAAATCTTGATTCATAAAAAAGAAAAAAAAAGAAATTCATTTCTACCTTGTACATGTATTTTAGTCTATGGCCCTCAGTAAAAGTCCTGCAAATTAGAAATTGAAATGAGAGTCGACCATTTAAACACCTTCCCAGAGCTGGGGGCATGGCTTAAGTGGTACAATACCAACTTATAAGCATTTCTTTAAAAAAAGAGTAGAATATCTGTTAAAACCAATTACTGTTAGTGGTGCTTATCTACATGTGATCTAGGGATTTCAAGTTTCTCCCATTTCTACTTCAGGATAATACAGCCTCATAATAGTGTCTATAAAAGAGAGTGTTGTTGGCATTTTTATGCCAATGTTTATTTCATGGTTGGCTTTGAATGTTCCTCATGTTGGTGAAATTTTAGAATCATTGCTCTTGTCCTGGCAAAATATAGGAACACTCAGTCTGCTACAGAATTGATAAGCACCCACAACACCCACAGACATACAATTTTGAAGAGTCAGAATTTTATTTATTAATTCAATGGGTTAAGAAAATAAATTGTCTAATAGTCTTGGAGGAAGATAAAAAGTCTGTGGATGCAGCGTTAGCATGATTGACATAGACAACCACCTTCATTCTTACAATAGGCTAGCTCCCCTGGAAGCTTTGAGTTTTGTTTTACTGTATCTTTTCAAAAGTTGAAAAAAATAGGAAGTATACCTTTTTTTAATTTAATTTAATTTTATTTGTGAACATACTGTACAGAGGGGTTACAATTACATGGGCAGGATAGTGCGTACATTTCTTACCAAGCATTGCAGCCTCCTCCTTTG
>NW_012267264.1:14097851-14099302 GCF_000151885.1 Dipodomys ordii
AGTTGTTTAAGGATACAGGTAGACCTGTTGCAACAATGAGAAGTGCAAGTTGTCATGTCCAAAACGAGCTTTACAATGTTGGTGCAGGGGGGGAGGGGGGGAGGGAAGGGTGGATAAGGAGAAGGATTTGGATGGGGGGGGAGGGGGGAGTCGTGGAAGGGATGTGAAGGGTAAACAAAGGAGGAGGCTGCAATGCTTGATAAGAAATGTACGCATTATCCTGCCCATGTAATGGTAACTCCTCTGTACAGCATGTTCACAAATAAAATAAAATTAAAAACAAAAAAGATACACTGAATAGAAATGTGGAGGGCAGGTCTCTTGGGTGGTCCTCTGGAAGTTCTTTTTGTCCTGAGAATTGGCTAATTACTTCTCTTACTTGTTTCATATGTTTTAATCAGACTGTAGATTCTCTCAATATGATTTTCTTGGTTTTATTCATGAAAGTACATGAAAAATTTAATCATAATACTCTACAAATTTAAACAAATGAAACTGTTTCCTTCATGTGTATTTTGTCTTTTATATTCTTTTCTTATACATTAATCTTGTAAAAAACAAGCTAATGTTACATTTCTTAAAACTTAATGTGCATTATAGATCTAAAAATTTGCTTAGTTATTCCTATTAACATTACTTTTCTGTAACTTAATACTACATGTCAATGTGTTTTATAAATATGATTTCATATTTCCACATATTATCTTTCACATCTTATTAGAAAATATACTGAATTGGGATGAATGTTAATGGGAATAAACATTGGACATGGATAAAGAAAGGAAGCATTTACTGAAGACAATTACACAGAGGAGACAAATTCTATTGTCTTAGATTGAAAGGTGGAAAAGTGTTTAAATAGTGTGCTACTGAAAAATTACTAAAGGATATGTGAGGGAAGATTTGCCTATTTTACTTGGACATCTGTGTTTGTAATTTGACATTTAACAGAAATTAGGCTTCTATCCTCCTACAGTCAGTAAGGAATCTATCTTTCTTGATGGATTTTCAAAAGCATACTATCCAAGTCCTTCAGAAAGGAATGTTTGATTGAAAATCTGAGAAAAGAAAGCATTCAAGAAGTAAGCAAATGTACAATCCATATTTTCTATTTTTTCTTGTGAAAATACTGTGCAGAGGGGTTACAATTACATGGGCAAGATAATGAGTACATTTCTTTTTTTAATTTAATTTAATTTTATTTTTGTGAACATACTGTACAGAGGGGTTACAATTACATGGGCAGGATAATGCGTACATTTCTTATCAAGCATTGTAGCCTCCTCCTTTGTTTACCCTTAACATCCCTTCCCAGCCTCCTCCCCACCCCCCACCCAGTCATCGCCCCCTCCCCCCACCACCAACGTTGTAAAGCTCGTTTTCGACATGACAATTTGTACTTCTCATTGTTGCAACATGTCCACCTGTATCCTTAAACGACTTGTTTTTCC
>NW_012267264.1:14099352-14108540 GCF_000151885.1 Dipodomys ordii
CTGTAATGTTTTCAGAGTGTCTGCTTTGACTTCAAGGTCTTTGATCCATTTGGAGTTGATTCTGGTGCAGGGTGATATATAAGGATCTAGCTTTAGATTTCTACATGTAGTTAACCAATTTTGCCAGCACCATTTACTGAAGAGGCTGCCTTTCAGGAAGTATATCTTTACTCAAAATGGTCAATTAATTTAATGTTACTTCATTTTCTTTACATAGTGTTTTTGTTTTACCTTTCTCTTTGCTTAAGAGATCATGTAAGTGACATCTAAAAGTTTGCTTAAAATACAGTCATTTAAGATATAATCCTAATGCCATTAACACAAGTAATACTAATGATACTTTAATGGGCAATTTTAATGACACTTACGAATGAAACAAGAGGGAATAAGTGAAATAAATAGAGGGTGAATATGAATGAAGCACATCACATGCATGTAAGATAAAATTTCATGAGAACAATTTATACATGCTGAGGAATGAGTCAATTTGTGACTTCATAAAGTCTAGCTTTAAATTTTCCTTTTAATCTGGGGTAGTAGCATCTCACATTTTGAAAAATATATCAAGGTTTTGTTTTGTTTTGTTTTCAACTGGATAAGCTGTGTTCCAATTGTCCCTAGTCCTGGAACTATTCATCCCTTTCTGTGGCATTGTATAAGGTCTTTCCCTGTCCTTCTTGTAAGTTGAAGTATCTTTAGAGGAGTGATTAGCTTCAGAATCAACACTGCTGCTAGAGATCAAAGGTCACCCTTCTGCTACTTTTTACATCAGGAGGCTGAAACTCTGCTGTTTAGATGGACCAGGAGATTATTTGGAGATTGAATTATTTATCCATGAAAAAAAATTCCCTTTTGAGGATTCAGATTGTTATCTAAATAAATTATTTAACTAAGTGTATGAAAATTCTGAGTTTCCCATAATTTTGCAGATTATTCATTTATTACTTGCAATGGAGCAACAAAGAAAAATTTTCTCAAAACAAAATCTTTAGCAAGCCTGAAATAAAAGACAGGATAGATACTTCAATACCTTGGTTTCCCCATTTCTTTTCATTTTCGTTGATTTTAGAGTTGTGTCCTTATCTACTACATTTTCTTTAGGACTCTGATATTCTCCCTTCCCCCACCCTGCTCTTTACATCTCTCTCTGTCTCTGTCTCTCTCTTATTCACAAATACTTACACTTCCAATGATTTTATGAAATCATGAGTTGCCATGTATACAATGTGTTCATTGCTTCTTCATTTTGATTTTAAATTCATCTCTATATTGGTTGATAACAGTCCCAAAATGTTGGCTTTTACATCTTTCCCCTTCAATTCTCCAGGTTCAAGTAGCTTCTACACTCTCCAGTACAGCAAGAAGCAGCACAATGACCTAATTTCTTTCCTTTGGAGACATGGAATCAGGTCTTTCCACAATGACCCCTCTTCCTGATGGGAAATGCTATTTTGAGATCACAGAGTCTAGGTGTGTTCATCACCATAGAGCTTTTAGTAATTTTAATCTCTTTAAATGAACAAAGTTAGGAAGCACTAAAAATATTCATTCTTGCCCAGATTACCATTGACAACCATAAGATTTTAAAAACGTCCTGTTAATTTGCATGTCTTTCCTTTTACATTTAAAGCTAGATGTTAAGAACATAGGCACAGTTCTATATCTTATTATATATAGAACTATATATAATGAATGAAGCAAAAGGATATTTTACTTCATATCACCACCACTCATACATTTGTAATATGTCAAATTGTTCTTACAATTAAGTAAATGCAGCCTTGAAAGAAAAGCAAGGTTCTCACACAGTTTTATAACAGCTATGACATCATTAGAGATATCTACAAATACTCTCGATTCCAAACCATTCTAGCTAATTAGTTCTGTCTTGATCTCAATCATACGTTCTTCAGTCTCTTTCAAGATTTCTGTCACTACCATAGTCCACATGCATTCTTCCTCTCTCCCTCCATCCTCCCCTCTCTTCCTCTCTGTCTTTTTCTGTCTCTGTCTCTGTCTCTGTCTCTCTCTCTCACACACACACACACACACACACACATACACACACACACTTCTGAAACCAAGTTTTCAACCTATTATATGCCAGTATGCGCTATATTATTATATTTAAATTTACTTTAAAATTTGTAATGACTTACTAAGTTTATTTATAAATTCTATTGAGTCAAGACCTAGAGTTAAAAATAGTAATGTAGTCTATTTCACTAAGAAAATATTGTGTTCAAAGTAATTTGTCATTTTTTTAACCACAGATTGCTTTTTCTAATTTTTCCTCCTGAGAGAATATAATGTGCTATACTAGATATTTTGGGTATAGTCCAGAGGACATAGATTTCAATATTTTTCACTATGAAAATATACTTCAAGTAACATGACACCTTTGATTTTAGCTACCAAGGAGGTTGAGATCTGGAGGATCTTGGTTTGGGGCCAGTCCATGCAGAAAAGTCTGCTCTATGCAATGACCAGCCCAGATGCAAGGAAAATGTGTGAGGCCCCAAGTTCCTAACTCAGTATTATTAAAAAGTGTGATTCATAGAATAGTCCTCTATTCTTTTTTTCAGCCTTTTCCTCCCTACTTCTTTCTAGCTGGTGGGTTGTTTATCTGGTTGAGTGGGATTGCAGGGTCATGGATTTGTTTCCTACCCCAAAGTGCAAAGCTTACAAGAATGTAATGTTATAAACATGTTATTTTAAGCCAGCATTTTTCTTTTAAGATACTGGGGTTTAGACTCATACTAGCACTAGTTAGGTTAGCACAACACTGCTGAGTATTTCTCAAACTTTAGTTTTCAAATGGTTCTTTATAGGATAAGGTCTTCTTGTTTACTGCCCAGGCACACAACTGACTGAGATGCCATTCACTTGTTTTAGATATGCTGTAGGGTCTGGGATTACAGGATCATCCTACTATATCCAGTTTCCCTTCATGATGATAGAGTCTTGAGGACTTTCTCCCTGGCCTGGTCTGGAAATATAACCCTTACTATCCCAGCCACCTTCGTATCTTCAAATGCCAAGTGTGCAACCAACTATAGGTTAGGAAAACCATCTTTAAAACTGTTCTGCCTGGGCTAGGAGCTAGGAGGACAGGTATGAGCTACTTGCACCTGCATTAAAATCTATCTTTGATAGTTACAGCAATGAGAATACTAATAGATCACCCTACTGATGCATGTTCATATAATTTACACTTTTCCTGTTACCATATATATAAATGGAAGGTTTTTTCCTAAGGGAAAGGACATTTGAATGTTGTACTGGGATATCTTTTAGAAATGAAATACCTGAAAGCAAATGAGGAAGCTTTGTCACGTATCAGCAATGAATAGCAAAAACAGAAGAAGAGCAGATTGGTTATAACCTGCAGAGCACAGAGCACTACTACAACACATTTTTAAAATTTTGTTTCATTCCCAGCCGATAATTCTCTCATTGCTTTAATCAGCATGTCTTTCTTTTCTTTTGAAATTGTAGCACTCAATATGCTGATTAATAATTTTGGTTGTTTCTTACCTGAGTAGGTGATTAGAATTTCTTCCTCCTGTATTTTGTTGAATGTTTTCATTTCAATTAAAAATGTTTGCCTCATTTAAAAACTGCTATATGTGAATTTGTGTTCTAAAGAAGGTAGAGACACATACATGTTTTTCAATCAAATAAGAAAATCACTCATTTCCTGAACTCTCAAAGTAGTTATTAACAACTCTTATGGCATACTCAACATTTTATTCATATTCGAATTATGTATTTCATTAGGCATTTTGCCATTTACTGAAGGCACATATTTTCTTCATTTATTTTAATTGTGCTTGTGTTCAAAATAACATTTATTTTGTGACTACAAAGTGTTTGTAAGAAAACCAGGAAAAGATTGCTAAATTTCTCTAGTTTTTGTTCATCATTCTTACATGGACATGTTTACCTTCATTCCCCTTGAAAGCTGAGCCAAACACCAGGGCTTGCATTCAGGTAGTTTCTTTGGAGAATGATCCCAGAGAGCAATAATGAGGTACTATGGGGCATGAAATAGAAAAGACAGAAAGCAAATGGAAACTGCATTGTCAAGTTTGTTAACTGAGGCCAAAGACTCTTGAACTTTCTCTGAAGGGAATACGTTACAACATAAATGTCTGACCCATGGAAGAAGAACTAAATAAAGTATTTTTAAATTTTATTTATGTATTTATATTTTTATCATTGTATATGAATTATACAATAGAATGCGATTGTTGTATGCTGACACATGCATATGCAATATGTGGCTCAAATTCACCTTCACCCCATTTTTATTTCTTCCATGTGTGTCATTTTTAAGTGTTTCATTGTTTTATTCTGATATCCATTTTGTCCCCAATAACGCCCTTCGTTTCACTTCCCCTTCCACGAATACCCATTTTGCATTTATTTCTTAATGTTTTAGGTCTTGATTCCCACATATGAGCAAAATTGAGATATTATTTTTCTGAGTCTAGACTATTTCTTTTAACATGTTGCACTTGTTTATACTTACGTTGTTTTTGAGCACCAATAGCTATTTTATCCAAAAAATTTACCAGCCACTGTAAGGTCCGCTCCTGGATGGTGAGCAGACTCCACCCTCCTCACAGCAAAGTCTCAGCCCAGTACCTGCGTTACCTAGGCAACTGGGACACCTGGAAGAGGTCACATCTGCATCCGCTAAGGTCACATCTGAATTTGATGTGGTCACATCTTTCTCTGCCCATACCTTAGATAAGGCTTAGCCCAGGCCCAGATGCTCTTTTTCAACTCTTGCCTTCTCAGCTCTTTTCTAGCTCTTTTCTATCTATTTCCCAGCTCTTTCCCAGCTCTCTTCTCTTTCCCAGGCCTTTTCCAGCCAAGTGGAGGGCCAACTTGGCCTGGTCCCAGCAGGTCTATTGAATAAACCTACCCCTTACCTGAATACCCCGTACGTGGTGCTGTTCTTACTTGCCTACCTCTTTTTAAAATCCTAACAGCCACCACTACTTAGAAGGGTACAGGGCATATAATTACTATTTTTGTTGTCGTTATTGTGGTTGTTGATGCTTAAACAGAAACCCTGTCCTGAGTTACCTCTTTTTTATTTTTTCGCTTTTTTTTTATTGAAAAGGTGATGAGCTGGTAAGACAACAAGTAAATTTGTTCTTAATAATCATTTCCCCATCCCTCTTTGTCTCCCAATTACCCCTCCCTCTCTCCCCAAGTTATAATGTTCATAACCTACATAGTGTCAAGTGAGTATCAATGTTGAGGTTACTCCATTGCTCTGCTGTTTCTGTGATTCCCTGTCTCTTTCACATATTGATTGCATTGTCTATTTTACAAACATGGAGTGCAAAAAGCTAAGAGAACTGAAGAAAGAAAAAACAACAACAGTAGAGAAAAAGAACGAACCATATCCAGGGTCTAATGAGAGCCTCTTGTTTCCATAAGTTGGTGTTCATGTTCATATGCTTCATTATATTCATTGTCTTCTGCACTCAGCACTTGGGTTCTTGAGATCCCTGTTAACAATATCTTCTACATATTCTAGTTCTTACAAATAAGGGAGATCATGCGACCTGCTTTTCTTTGGGTCTGGCTTGCTTCACTTAATACAATTTTTCCAAGTCTTTCCATTTCCTTATGAAACATGTTATTTTGTCTGATGGAAGCATAGAATTACATTGTGTATATGTACCACATTTTCTTGATCCATTCATCTACCAAGGGACATTTGGATTGGTTACATACCTTGGTAAAAGCAAATGCCTTGAAAATATTACAAGATGAAATAGAAGAAACACTAGGGCTCCTTGACACAAGTCAAAACTTTCTTAATAAAGATCCAGAAGGACAACAAATTTAAAAAAGGCTGGATAAATGGGATTGCATTAAACTGCAGAGCTTCTGCATGGCAAAGGACATAGCTAGCAAAATATTTCAAAATCCCACAGAATGGGAGAAGATCTTCACCACCCATACAACAGACAAGGGTCTCATATCGAAAAGACACCAACAGCTCAAGAAATTAAATTCCCCCCAAAGAAATTACCACCCCATTAAAAGTGGGCTAAAGATGTTAAGAGAGACCTCTCTGAAGAAGAAATATGCTCAATCTCTGGCTATAAAAGAAATGAAAATCAAAATAATATTGAGATTCCACCTCACAACAGTTAAAATGTCCATAATCAAGAAATCTAACAACAACAGATGCTGGCAGGGATATGACCACAAGGGAATGCTACTACACTGTTCGTGGGAGTGCAAACTTGTTCAACCACTCTGGAAAGCAGTGTAGAGGTTCCTCAAAAATCTACCCATAGAGTTCCCCGATGACCCAGAAATCCCACTTCTGGGAATCTACCCAAATGTCCACAAACAAGGCTACACTAAACCCAGCAGTACGAAGGTGTGCATCACAGCATTATTTACCACAACCAAGATATGTAACCAACCCAAATGTTTATACTTGTTGAATGTTCCCTTTCATCTTCTATCACCTACAAACATTTCTGGATTTCATATCTACCAATGCTCATCTAAGTCCCATATACACTTTGCAACTGAACCACAGGAGCAACAAAGACTGGAGACTGTGAATGTGAGGGCAGCGGCCTCCTGAACGGAGAGGACAGCCAACACCTCCCTGGCTAGGGAGGAGATGCAGGAATGTGAAGGTAGGAAACATTTTACACACACAATACAGAATAGTTCAGTGTTTAATATAGCCACAGCCTATCTGTATTACCACTTGAGGCTTATGGTTCTTTTTATTGATGATTAAGAGATTGAGAGAAATTAAATTATATCAAATATGCTATACATGAAGCATGTGTTCCAAAAATTGGAATTACAAAATGGCCCAGAATCCAACAAGTCTGTGGCACCTATACACCAGCTATCTGGAAAGTTCCACACCTGATCTTGCGTTGGAGTGAAAAAGGAACACATTAAAAATATTGCTCAGAGTTAACCATCAAGCATAAATAAATTTGTGTTAGAATGAAGTTCCACCTGTAAGGTATATTGCATTATGTATATGCAAATATTCTAAAATATTTTTTAAAAAACCTGAATTGCAAAATATTTTCTGTCCCACAAACTTAGTAAAGATTTACTCATGGGCTGGGAAGGTGGCTCAGTGGTAGAGTACTTGCCTTGCTTGCATGAGGCCCTGGGTTCGATTCGTCAGCACCACATAAGCAAAAAGAAAAAAGCCGGAAGGGGCGATGTGGCTCAAGTGGTAGAGTGCTAGCCTTGAGCTGAAGAGCTGAGGGACAGCGCCCAGGCCCAGAGTTCAGGCCCCACGACCAGACAACACCCCCTCCCAAGAAAAAAAAGATTTACTCACTCTTTACATGAGAACATAAGGAGACTGGAATCCAGAAAGTAATCTTAATTATACTTTAACTTCTTCCTAACCCTTGCCCTAGAGAGCTGTTTGTCTTTAGTCCATGCCTCCCACAGTACTTAGACGTTCTCCCAATCTCAGCTGAGGTAATGATGGACACATTTTTGGTCAAAATATTTGACTGTTTGAAAGTGGAAACTTAGCTGACTAAATGAACTGGGTTTTAATATCTCCTCTTGCAGAAATGTCAGATAAAGGCCACGATGAGTAAAGGAGGGAAAATACATGCTAGTGGAATTCATTCAGAGTTTTCAATATTCTTTCTAATTTTGAAAACCCAAACTTTAAGGATATTAATTAGCTTGATGTGGTTCCCACTTAAACTCCAGCTGATAGGCAATAAAGACTAAATATTTTGTGAAAATAAAATAAACTTCAACTTAACTGTTACAGTAGAAAGTAGATTATGTCTTATTCTAGTTATTGACTACCACTTTTATAAGATATTTAATTTAGACTCCCCTCCCCTGCCCCAGTTACCATTCTTTTGTTGATCAGGAATTAGTAAAGCACAACTTTGGTGTGGCTGTGGTGGTGTTTCCAAAGTAAATTAGATCAAGTGTCCTGACATAATGAGTAGATCAATCCCTCTGTGAATTCATAATATGATAACATCATTGGGAGGTGGTAAAAGGGAGTAAGCAAGGCTAGCTAGAGGAAGTAGGTCATGAAGTCTATCCTAAGAAGTGTATCTTTCCTAGCTTCTCTCTTCTATTTCCATTTTTCTTTCCTGGACTTCCTCAACAAAGCTGTTCCACCATGTTATAGCCACCATAATGATTTAACTCTGAAAGTTAGGCCAAAATAAATTATTCTTCCCTCTCGTTATTTTCTCAGGTAATTTAGTCACAATTATAACTGAAGCAACCAATGCAAATAAAATTTTCCACATGTAAATAAGTTAACTTGAGGCACAGAAGTTTATTCTTCTTTCAACTAGTTTGAACATTCTAGCATGTATGACATACCACAAAAATAGCAATATAACCCCCCTCTCCACACTTGCCTGGTAATTTCTATATTTACATTGTAATATAAATCAGTCCTGGTTAAGAGATCATCAACTAATGAGGAAGGAAGATCAGGGTTTTCCATCTGTAAAGGCTTAAATAATCAGTTTTAAATAATATTACAAGTTGTATTGAAGACATTACTATTATTGTTTGCCTACATAAAAATTTTTAGCATGAAAATAGCTTGCCAAAATTAAGCCAAAAGTTAGTAGTGGCCTAATCTGTCGGAATCAGCCAGTCCTTCTTCACTGGCCATGAATGTCATGGTGAAAGATAAATTGTTAATATAAATGAGTTCAATTTTGCATTGAGATATCTTGATTGAGAATCCCTAAGATGACTTGGGTCAATTTTCTGAGAGGTTACAACTAATTTAGAATTTAGAAGTGGATATAAATTGCTAAAGCTGATCATTTTAATAAGACATACTTTACTCTTGGGTTGAATTTTCTTTGTTGCCTTGAAACCAATTATTTAGGTTTTTCAAGTCTTTCTGAGGATTTTACAATGTCCATTTTGCTACTAGGTATAGACACCTTAAAGCTACACTGAATAAGACTTCAAATTAAAATTCGTGAGAAGAGATAAAGAAGGTCGCTACATACTGATTAAAGGATCTCTCCTTCAGGAGGATATTACAATTCTAAATACCTATTCGCCAAACAAAGGAGCACCCAAATTTATCAAAGAAACACTACTTTCCCTCAAATCCCATATAGATCCAAAGACATTAATTGTTGGGGATTTTAACACACCAC
>NW_012267264.1:14113895-14117713 GCF_000151885.1 Dipodomys ordii
CCCCCCAACCTCCCCCCGCACCCCCATGGCACTGGAGTTGTAAAGTTCATTTTACAGTCCACATTTTCTACAGTACATGCTATTAGAAAATGGAGATGGAGCCCAAGGACAGCCTTGTCTAAATGCTAGTCAGATCTGACAATTACTAATAAAATAACAAATTGATTCCATAAGGTCATTCTTTAATTATCTAAATATTCCCAAATTAAAACATCATGATTAAATAAAACCATGAAAATAAATTGATTGATTGTGTGTGTGTGCACACGTACATGTGCATATGTGTGTCTATGTCTATGTCTGTGTGTGTGCTTTTATCTGGATTTGAACTCAGGGTCTCATGTTCTTGTTCACTTTATTCAAACACAGCTGGCACTCTGCCAACTGAACCATGTCTTTAGTGCAGCATTTTTCTGTTAGTTGAACAAAGAACTTTGCTGATTTTTCTGTCTGGTCTGGCTTTGAACTGAACTATTCCAGATCTCAGCCTCTCCAATAGAAACAATTACAGGCATGAACCATCACCCAGCCAGATTTTTGTAAGTTTACTAATGCAGTACCTATTGATGAAGCTGAGCCAAGATGTATGGACATTTTCTAATTTATTACATTATGATATATGTGTTAAAAAGATTAATAGTTTAGCATGGATATCAGATTGTCATCTGATAATTTATATTACTATCACTTCATGATGAAAGATTTATACATATATTAATAGGCACCAAGTCAATGTATAGTCAGGATTCTCAAATAGCCATGCTCCAGAGAAAGCTATTTGAGTTCTTCAAATCGAGATTAAAATTTATATGACAGAAATATAAATGACCACAAGAAATGTTGGGATAGTTTTTCTTGGTGAAATTGATGGTGTTTATAGACGTGATTGACTGGAAAGATGGTAATAATGATCTACCTGATTAAAGAATTTGAAAGAATCCAGATACCTTAAAAATGAGCATTCTCTGAACATGAAAGTATGTTAGCAATTTTTGATTGTATACTTATATCACTTTATCAAGGAGGGCTCTTAAACTCACAAGAGCCTTTGGAATTTTGCTTAGTTCTTCAACCTATATGTGTTGCCCTAGGAGACGAAGTCTTTTAAAGAAATTTTTCCTAATTGATCTGGAGAAGTGGAGTGAACACTTTTCTGAGCCTCAAACTGATCTTATGACTCTTTTCCTTCTTATGTTTTTAAATTGTAAAGATATTATTCAGAGAAGGTTTACAGTTACATGAGTAAGGTAATGAGTACATTTCCTATCAAACATTGTTACTCCCTCCTTTGTCTTTCTCTTATTATCCCTTTCTTTTCCTATGTTTTTTTAAAATAAATTTTTTATTGTGAATATACTGTACAGAGGTGTTACAGTTACATAAGCAAGGTAATGAGTACATTTCTTATCAAGCATCCTCCTTGGTTTTTCCCCTACCATCCCTTCCTTCCCACCTCCTCAACTACACTCCCCCCACATAGCCACCTCCTCAACTACACTCCCCCCACATAGCGTCTTGTACATCTCATTGTTGCAATGTGTCAACTTGTATCCCTATTTAAACAATTTGTTTTTTTCTTCCCCTCCACAAATTATACCAACATCAAATACAGTGAAAATAGGGGTTATACCGTGGGGGGGCATACAAAGCAACAAAAAAAATCACATGGCAAGAAAGAAAAAAAAAACACTTGTGTCCCTATCTTGGGTTTCATTTCTATTAACATCATCTTGTCTGACATTTTCTGCTTGTCTCAGACATATACTAGTTATTGCAATAAGAGAAACCATGGAACTTATGTTTCTTTGGGCCTGGCTTACTTCACTTAATACATTTTTTTCCAAGTCTTTCCATTTCCTAACAAATGGGGTGATGTCATTCTTTCTGATGGAGGCATAAGATTCCATTGTATATATACACCACATTTTCATGATTCATTCATCTACTGAGGGGCATCTGGGTGGATTCCATATCTTAGCTAGGTAAATAATGCTGCAATAAACATAGTTGTGTTGGCAGCGTTAGTATGGTCTTGTTTGTGATCATTTGGGTAAATGCCCAAAAGTGGGATTGCTGGGTCATAGGGGAGCTCTGTGTGGGGTCTTTTGAGGAACCTCCATACTACTTTCCTAAATGGTTGAACAAGTTTACACTCCCACCAACAATGCAGTAGGGTTCCCTTCTAGTCACATCCCTTCCAGCATCTGCTAGAGAAGTTAAGCATTTTTTTCATGTGTCTATTGGCCATTCTTATTTCCTCTTCAGTGAAATATCAGATTAATCAGGTGATTGTTTCTTTGAGGATTTGTTGTTGGGGGATTTACTCTTTTGAGTTCCAAGTATATTTTAGATATGAGGCCCTTGTCTTTTGTATGTCTAGTGAAGATCTTTGCCCAATCTGTGGGCTTACTATTGATCTTGTTAGCTATGTCCTTTGCCATGCAGAAGCTCTGCAGTTTCACACAATACCATTTGTCCAACAATTCTTTGATTTGTTGTGTTTCTGGGTCTTTATTAAGAAAATTTCAGCCTGTGCTAAGGAGCCCTAAAGTTTTTCCTATTCCTTCCTTTAATGTTTTCAGAATGTCTGCTTTTACTTCAAGGTCTATGATCCATTTGGAGTTGATTCTGGTGCAGGGTGATATATAAGGATCTAGCTTTAGTATTCTACAGGTGGTTAACCAGTTTTGCCAGAAACATTTACTGAAGAGGCTTTCTTCCATTATATTTTTTTAGGTCCCTTATCGAAGATTAGGTGGCTATAGGTCTGTGGGTTCATTTCTGGGTCTTCAGTTCTATTATGTTGGTCCTCAGGTCTGTTCTTGTGCCAGTACCAAGGTGTTTTGAATACTATGGCTTTGTAGTTCAGTTTGAAATTTGGTGTTGATATTCCTCCAGCACTGTTTATTCTGCTACGGGGTCTTTTATTGTTCCATATGAATTTTTGGATTGCTTTTTCTATTTCATTGAAGAATGAGGTTGGAATATTGATAGGTATCACATGGAATTTTTAGATAGCCTTTGGCAATATTGCTATTTTCACGATGTTAATCCTCCTAATCGAGGAGCATAGGAGGTTTTATCACTTTTTTAGTTCTGCTTTAATTTCTTTTTTTAAGGTTTGTATTTTTTCTTCATAGAGCTCCTTCTTTAGTTAATTCCTAGGAATTTTATTTTTTGTAGGGCTATTACAAATGGAGTTGTTTTCCTGATTTCAACTGTGTTCACATTATTTTCATACAGAAAAGCCATTGATTTTAAAGGTTAATTTTATATCCTGCTACTTAGCCAAAGTTTCAGATCAGCTCAAGTAACTTGGGAGTGGAGTCCCTGGGGTCCTTAAAATACAAGATCATGTCATCTGCAAACAGGGGGAGTTTTATTTCCTCTTTCCCTATTTGGATCCCTTTTATATTTTCATCTTGTTTTATTGCTCTAGCTAGGCATTCGAATACTAGGTTGAAGAGGAGTGAAGAGAGTGGTTATCCTTGTCTCATTCCTGAATTTAGAGGAAATGGCCTTAGCCTTTCCCCATAAAGTATAATGCTGCCTGTAGATTTGTCATACACAGTCCTTATTATATTAAGGAATGTTCCTTGGATTCCTAGTTTTCCAGAGCTTTCATCATAAAGGGGTGTTGGATCTTGCCAAATGCTTTCTCTATATCTATTGAGACAATCATGTTGATATTATCTTTGCTCTTGTTGATTGTTGAATTATATTAATTGACTTGTGAATACTGAACCAGTTTTGCATACCTGAAATTAATCCTGCTTGATCATAATGTATGATTTTTTTGATGAGTAGTTGAAATTGAT
>NW_012267264.1:14118624-14136410 GCF_000151885.1 Dipodomys ordii
AGTATGGAGGTTCCTCAAAAGACTCCACATAGAACTCCCCTATGACCCAGCAATCCCACTTTTGGGCATTTACCCAAATGTTTACAAACAAGACCATACTAAAGCTACCAGCACAACTATGTTTATCGCAGCATTAATTACTATAGGTAAGATATGGAACCAACCCAGATGCCCCTCAGTAGATGAATGGATCAAGAAAATGTGGTATATATACACAATAGAGTTCTATGCCTCCATCAGAAAGAATGACATCACCCCATTTGTTAGGAAATGGAAAGGCTTCCCTCTTTTTTTTAATGCATTTATAAAATCGTCTCTAAAACTTTTGTCCAATATAATATACCATCTGCTTACAAAATGGAAGAGAAGGTGTCAGGAAAATTACCTTAGATATCTGATCACCTAAATCAGACATTTTTCTAAAGAATCTGATGAATGTTGTATGTCTATTAGGGTTTACATTCGTTTATAATCTCTGGGGTAATGTGGCAAATGATTTACTTCTGATTAGGGAGAGGAGGACATTAGACATTTTGATATTTTTAATACTGTAAATACTTTCCCTGTGTCCTATATCAAGCTAGCAATGTGACATCACTGATTAGGAGTTATTTGTTAGTACTTAGCTTTCAAGGGTGTGTCTGGCATACTACTCTTCTATGCTCTAATTTTTAAATCAGACATGAGTTATGAAGAGTACAAATTTTCATTTTTAAGCACAGAAATTCCTACACACTTGAGAGAAATCAGTATTTTGCTTAAATTGTAAAAAAAAAAGTTGTACTTCCATTTATCTAAAACTTGTAACATTTTTACTATTTGAACTTTCCTCATGAAATTTGACTAACATCACCTGTTTTCCATCACATATTTTTCTATTGTATATATCCACTATCATGTGTTTTCTATTTAGTATGTCCTTGTGAAACATGCACAAGAACTTACACTGCTTTCATAGGAAAAGAGCAAAAACAAATTAGTGCATTATACCAGATACATACCACCCAAGTTAAAAGGAAATGCTGGATGGAAGCAAGAATTTTGGTAGAAAATCTTTGGCACCGAGTCTGCAATTGCTTAACTACTGTAGGGCACTTCACTGAGACGCACTACCTTCCCCTTCTTACTTTGGAGTCTCTGAGTGTCTGCTGCGGGCAGCAGCACAAAGCAGTTGATAGCTAGAGTTTGAGATATAGACTGACAGTTTCTGCAGCAGCAGTCAAGAGTGAGTTATTTCAATCTGTGCCAGGGCAGCTGGAAAATTTACCTTCATATGCTTGGAATTCCATTTCAGAGTGTCATGATACACTGCACTGCGCTTGCTTCTTCCTGAGCCAGAGCACCGGTGGAGTGCGCAGACTGAAAATTTTAACCTCTCAAGCACTCTTGCTAATGCTAAATATCAAAGTGTAAAGATCCTACCCAAATGAATATCCTTTTCTGGGAGGGGAAACTAAAATGACTTGAGGGGGACCAAAACCAACATCATCATTTCATTTACAATTATTTCTAAACTTCATCAAATGATTTAAAATACTAAAGAGTGATTGAAAGTATTCTCTTCATTGCATTTTGTAACTTTTAAAAGTCTAGCCAAATCTGTGCCTATGAGATAAATAAAATCAGGATAGTTATTTGGTTAACAAATTAATTTAACTATATATATTATCTATAACATTCTTTTAGGTAAAATTTGATGTCAAATGAATGGGGCGATCTCATTTTCATTTTATATGCAGTGAATAATGAGCTGTTATAGTTCTGGAGTATGTGAACTGGCTTCAATAAGAATATGGATATTCTGAAAATTATATGTATAATAATTATTGTGTGTCATCTAACCATCTGAAGGTATTTTCCAGGAGTTTCACAAATTTCTCAAAAGGTATTGTTACTTTTTGAAATTGAGGACCAATGGTGAGGTTTGTATGGTATAATTGTGGGATGTATAGGATAGCTGAAACACACACACACACACACACACACACACACACACACACGCACTCCCTACGAAGTTAATGACACCCATCAACCTGACAAGATTTTGCTTCACCTTTTGCCCAGGTTGATAATACAACTAGTGGAATCTTCCCACTGACTTTGACAGGTAAGATTGCTATTGGGAAACAAATGTAAAGTTGCAAGAACAGAAAAGGCACTGTTCTCATTTTATTAACACTTTATCAGAGATAAGTGACCCAGTTTGAGATAGTTAATGAGTTAATGAGCAGCAAAATGAGAAAATACGGGGGCAAATGGAGGATAAGTTGTATTTGAATGAGAGGGTAGGGGGCTATTTAAGAAGGCTATGAGATTAGGAGTAGGGCAAAGCACTCAGCATGGATGAGATTTCAGCTGAAAAGACTGAGGTTGCAGCAGAATAAATTCATCTTCATAGTCATTACCACCTTTCTTAAAGCCAAGAAGCTAAGCAGACAGATGTTTCCAACTGTTCCAGTAGCTCCATACCATACATGTTTGTTCATTAGACTGTATAGATTCTTTAGAAATCAGAATCTTAAAACTCCCTCCAAAGATGCCAATCTGAATGTCTTTTTTCAGTATATTTTTTGAGACTGAACTCATCATTTTCCACTTGCACTAGGGCAAAGATCCTAAGTCCTTATTCCCTAGATATTTGAGGCTACAGATAGGCGTTTCTTGCCTCACCACTAGGTAAATTTGAGTGAAGTTGAAATGATCTTCCTTCACAATAGATATATCATATAATCTCTATTTAATATCCTCAATGTTTCTACAGCTCAATTTCTGTGTGTGAACACTGAAATAAATATCCTAAATCTTTAAGAAAGAGAAAAAAACAACAATGTAAACTTGCTTAGTTATAACTACAATATATGTCTTTACAAAAGCATAGTTACACACACTATGCAAGTGGTGATAAATGTAAAACAATATATTCTGGAAATAGTTGTAATAAATCGGTAGACACAGGAATCCTTCACAGATAAGGATGTGAAACATGAACTCTCTACATCTGAAAAATTAAGTTCATATGTTTCATGGACCAAAGAGCCTGTTTTCTGAAGGAAACAAATTCATAACCAAGTGCATTCCAGAATTGTCTCTACTAATAAACAATCAGTAAGCTACTTTAACTACTATATAAATCACTAATAATATTTATGTGCATTTCATGTTTTCATTCCTTTTTATTTCTCTTGCATTGTTTTATGATAACTCAATTGGAACAGAAGATTACTTATTTTTCCTTTAGAAGTTCTTCCTAATCTGTACTAGTGGCCATTGTTCATCTGAAACTACCCATATGTGCATATTTGTCATATTCTACAAATGATATCTACTACTACAATGTAATTTTTCATTTACCTTTTCTTACCAGATGACATATATTAAATTTTACAATATTTAGTTTTTGTTTAATATAGGAAATGAATTCTGATTCATATAAGTTAGATATCAATCTATGCCCATAGCCATATACATATATTAATTGCTGTTACAGAAAGCATATTGTAGAGATAGAAAGATTCTGATTCAAGTTAGTCTATGCATTCCCTCACATACATCTAAATATGAAGGAAACCAATTACTCTGTGAGGGCTTTTAAAAGTTAAATACAGCAACATGTATAGAATATAGAATATAGTTAGTACTCTGCACTTATTCCTGTTTATTTTCCTTATTTAAGAATGGCCATTTTTTTTTGCAGTAATGAAATGTACAAGATGCTATGTTGAAAAACAAAGTTTACAACTTTGGCTGGGGGGGAGTGTTGTCATGGAGATGGGAGGGCAGGGATGGTAGGGGTAAAACTAAGGAGGAGGCAACAATGCTTGATAAGAAATTCACTCATTACCTTGCTCATGTAATTGTAACCCCTTTGTATGGTATTTTCACAATAAAAATCCTTATTAATAAAAAAATGGCCAAGAAAGCTTTCTCCATTAAGGAGCAGTGTTTTTAAAATATACAAATGTAGAACTCTTCCCTCACATAGCCTTTTATAAAAATGTGTACTTCAAGGGTGTGCTGATCACAAAGAGGAATTTTGCAAGCAGTCTTAGGTTTGGGTGTTATGAAAATGTTTTTCCCACCGAGAAAAATAAAAAGGTATTAAGCAACATAACTTCCTTTAAATTTTCAGGGGTTGGAAGGTTGTTTGATAAACACATGAATTACAATTTTCCCATCTGGGAGCCAAATTATTGTAGGTTCCTTTATGTGCCTTAAAAATGAGAATTTTCAAACTTAGAATACTTATCAAATTTATACTAAATCTCATGTCAGGCAATCCCTATAGATACATCGGTTTAAACAGAAAGAGTATGTCATCAGCTACACACATCTTAACTTAATGCACCAATTTGCAAATCAAAATATATTATTTGCAGAATATTGTTATAAATAGAAGGCCATAACTAACAAAAGTATATTAAGTTATACAAATAAACTTTCCACGTAAATTCAGCTAAATGTCAGCATAATGTCACTATTTTACCTAGAATATTGTTGGGAAAATTAATAATTTAAAATGTTCATATTTGCTCAACAAAAAGCCTTATTAAAGACATACTTCATTTTTGTAATGCACTAATGTAAGCCATGCACTCTTTTGAGATTAGCATATATTAGCACCACCTTATCTTATGCTAGTCATTAGAATGACAGCAACATACTGAAGTTAGGCCAAAAACAATCCCTCAAAATAGTTTTTAAGACACTGGTGTGAAAAGAACTCACAACTTACATAAGTTTACAATGGTGAGAAAACTTTTAAACTTTTCTTCTTAGTATGATAATGCTAAACTGTGATTCAAAGTAAATAATTATCTTCATTCAAAACAAAGGTTACCATAGCTTTTGCAATAAATGTGTATTTCAGACTTCCACTTTGCAGACTCCATAGCACACAATTTGTGTAATCCCTCATATCCAATGGCAGATAAGAAGCAGAAGAGGTAATCAGGCTAAGAGTATAACAAGTAAAATGAACTTACAAAATGGTAAGAGGTGTTACATTATTTAGTCAGTAAGCTAGCAAAAGGCAGTAAAAGCCACTTTTGATTTACCCAGGATAAAAGGTCTGAAAGGGCTTTTCAACAGTGATTCCCAGATTTGCTAGTTGGACAGACTCTTGGAATGGTTCTCCTGTGAATTTATAAAAAATAAACAAAAAATTTATTTCCAACCACTTTCATCAAGTATCAGCCATGAACAAAATAGCTAAATAAAAGCATAAAATCTGGAGTTCAAGCCCAGTACCTCCATATATACAACTACAATGAGAGAGAGAGATAGAGACAGAGAGACAGAAAGACAGTGAGAGAATTAGTAATTCAGAAAATTATTATTGGGAGTTTATCAGATTATACATTTGAACATATCCATCACTCATCCTCTATACACACAGATTTATAAAAATTAATGAATGGTGTCTGTTCTATAGACTTGTTAAAGTCACTTGCATTGTCACAGCATTATTTACCATAGCTAAGATATGGAACCAGCCCAGATGCCCTCAGTATATAAATTGATCAAGAATGTATATACACAATGGAATTCTATGCTTCCATCAGAAAGAATGACATCTCCACATTCATAAGGAAATGGAAAGACTTGAAAAAAATCATATTAAGTGAAGCAAGCCAGACCCAAAGGCTCCATAGTTTCCCTCATTTTTAATAATTAATGTATGTCTAGGATAGTCCTAGCAGAGGATCACGTAAGGTCCTCTCCTGGATGGCTAGCAGACTCCACCCTCCTCACAGCAAAGGCTCTACCCAGTACCTGCGTTACCTAGGCAACTGGGACAGACACCTGGAAGAGGTCACATCTGCATCCGCTGAGGCCACACCCTTCTCTGCCCATACTCTAGATAAGGCCTAGGTGCTCTCTCTCTCTCTGCTCTTTTCTAGCTCTCAGCTTTTTCCTTCTCTTCTCTTTCCCAGCTCCCTTCTCTTTTCTAGCCCTCTCTGCTCTCTCTGCTCTTTTCTAGCTCTTTCCTCTCTCTTTCCTCTCTTTCCCAGCTCTCTCTCATTCCCAGGCTTTTCCCAGCCACCTGGAGTGCCAACCTTGCCTGGTGCCAGCAAGTCTACTGAATAAACCTACTCCTTACCTGAATACCACGTGCGTGCTACTGTTCTTACTGGGCTACCTCTTTTTAAAAACCTAACAGATCACAGTAGCTCAATAGCTATGTACCTATGACCATATAAAATGCTGCTAATCAAAATGAACTCTAAGATACGGAAACAAGAGGGTGTTTTTTCTTTTTCTGTTTCTTTTGTTGTTGTTTTTAAAGTACTATGTGAATTTTTTTCTTTTTTCTTTTGTATTTTCCCCCTTTGGTTAATCCCCTTTCTTACTGTTTTTGATTTTGGTACACTTTGTCTTGTATATATGTTCATCTGACATAGGGAAAGGAAAGGAAATTTAAAAAATGGTGAGATAAAGGACAAAGGTGAACCAACAACAATACTTATCAGACAGTATATTGAAAGTGAACTTTACAATGGGGGAGGGAGTGAGTCAGGGGGAGGGAAAGTGGGAGAAAAAATGATGGAGAGGGTAACAATGTTTGACAAGAAATGTACTCATTACCTTGCTCATGTAACTGTAACTCCACTATACAATATTTTTACAATAAAAAACTTAGTAAATAAAAAATAAATAGAATTTAGCCACTATTTCTTGACATGAAAGAGCAATACAACATGCTTTGAGTAATTTTTATGTGTTATGTCAATTAGAAAGCTCAGGGTCACTGATTATATTGTGAGACGTTACTAATTACAAAACCTCTCAATGGTAATTAAAAATCTATTATAATTAATGACAAAATGTTAAAACAAGTCAGTTATCTCAGCAATTGGAGCATTTTACATAAATTAGCACACATAGCTGCCACTACCAATGTAAAAGGATTAACTTACCTTGTATAAAAGTACTCTGGTTGTACTTATAAATGATCATCAGGCCTGAGAAATGGAGTAAGGATTTGATCACCTTAATGCCCTCATTCCCAAACTCTGAAATAGTTAAATATTTAGGGCACATTTTAAAATATAAAACACACATATATTATAATTTTACCTTTTTATGTAAATGAAAAATTGTATTTGTTAATTTGAGCCATTTAAATCAATAAGTGTGTTTGCTTAATCATGAGGTGTAATTTAACTTTTTATTTATTTATGATTTTTTCTTACCATGTTTTTAAGGCCATACACTATGTTACAAGGTCAAAGCCTTTTAGAAATGTACTTCATATCTTTTATCAGATATACATATACACATATATGCAATGGAACATTTAAATTTAAGGCTAGCAGAAAAACAACACAGACTCTGTCAAAAGAAGCTGCAGGGAGTATTTGTAAATATCTCAGCAGACTTCAGTACCAAAAGACAGAATGATGTTATCTATTATCTGATCTGATCTGAACTGTTCTTATCCTGGAAACTCCTGCCAGAGAGTTTTTGGCCTTGGAGAGAAGCTTAGGAAAGTTCTGGAAGACCCCGGAGGAGCAGTGTTCTTTGTGATTAGGACATTCCCATTTGCTAATTGGCAAATAGTGACCCCTCCTTATTTTTAACATTTGTACTACATTTTCATTGATTATTACATTCAAAAGTAATGTTTTCCAGCTTTTAAGTAGGTGGTTCAACTGGATGAAGGTTTATGTCCTAAAGGGGCAGGACAATGCCATAGATACATAAATTTTTTTGTGTTTGTCCTTTGAGAAAGGGATGTCAGAATCCAGTAACAAGACAGAAATAGATCTGAAGTTTGGTTAAGCATAGTGTATGTTAAGGCCTTCTTGGCTAAAAGAAAAATATAAAATCTTGTGGATTTCTCATTTTCCCTAAAATTATTTTAAGTAATAAGTAAAATTAATATTAGCATTTTTGAAACAATAAAAATAGTAAATGGACCTTGACATCTGTAAATATTTTCTCATCAAAATGGATAACATATTGAAAAGTAATAAAATAAAATGATAAAATAAAATTTTAAAGTAATAAAAATATTCCTAGAATAAAATTTTCACTGGAGAATCCTTATGGATTGTTCCTAGAAAAATTATTAGTCAGTTTACAACTTCTCATGATAATTCTCTGAAAATTGTGTGGTTTAGTTAGTTCAATCAGTGTGATCATTGCAAGATGAGAGAACTATGATTAACCTTGTTCATCATGTCAATAACACTATAAATCTTTAATGAAGTGATATAATGCCTTCAATATTTTGATATATCACCAGGAAGAACTGTTCAAACTATGCATGCATTCTAAACCTTTGCAATTTTCAGAAATGCTTGAAACATTTGAATGTGGAATGTTGGAAGTGCTATAAGAATTTCCTGGGTGGATGGTTGGATGGTTACAAAGTCTATTTAAAAGCCACATGCCAGGTCAGCTTGGTTTTCTCTTAACTCAAGCATACTCCTATCTTTCACACCACTCTGTCCATTGACATAAAGTGTGCTACTAAGATATAGCTTTGGAAATTATTTCTGAAATGAAACAACATTATCTTCACTCAAGCACAGCCAGAGAAAGTCTGACTGATATGTCTTCTCTGCTTTTTGCAAGACAGCGCCAGATGGAGAAATGAATACATTGTTTAAAAAGAGAAAACCACTTTAAGGAAAAGAAGAGTTAGTAGTGTTTTATTGGTTGCTTTTAAAATTTGAGAGACTTTAAAACAACTTCATACTTTAAAGAATTAAAATTAATTTGCATAAATTAGTAAAATGCATAAATTAATTGTGTAGTTGAAATTTTTGCTAAAGTTATGGTAATGCTAGAGAGTTAGACTGATATATGGGGAAATGTTCCAATATTAAAAAATATAAAACTCAAAGTAAATAAATACTGTATGTTATTGCTCTAAAGGGAGAAATTTAAGCTGGCTGTTATAAGAATTGTATTTTAAAGAACTTCAATAAAGATTTTGTTTCTATTTTAGCTAATTTTAGTCTTTCCAATGAAAAATAAAGTCAAATGTATGGATTATACATGAGTAATGATTTAACAAAAATAAATAAAACATAATAATAAATATTTTGGAATTTAATGCTTAATATTAAAGAAGGCCTTATCATGACTAAAGAAGAAATTAACACAAGATTGACATTCCTAACATTTCCTGACTGAATGGATGAATCTTTTTCACTGAATCACATAACTGTGAGCATTATGAATGTCCTTCAAATTATCTCAGTTACCAATGTAATCCAGTAATTTTGCCTTCGTTAAAAAGTCCAAGGTCTATATGAATTGAATCCTTTTCCTATGTTGTTATAAAGGGTATTACCAAAATATTCATAAAATCTCCATTAATGTAAATCTGGTGAATATAGAAACTAGAAAAAAAGAGTTAAACTTGTAATTGTTTCCTAAAGGGTACTCTGAGGTTTCAGAATAAGATGAGCTTATAATATTCCCATTACCAAGGTTGCACTTAATATCAATTAAGTCAGAGTGCCAGGATGTAGAAGTGAATCAGTAAAATTAGAAAAATGCCTCTGGGTGGAATAAATATAGAGAAAAATATGAGGACCATTGAATTTTGCAATAGTCCCCAGGTTCTTTAAAAAGCTAAACATAGAGCTACCCTATGACCCAGCAATTCCACTCCTGATTATTTATCCAAATGGACCACAAACCAGGCCACAATAAATCCACCAGCAGAGTCATGTTTATTGCAGCATTGTTTACCATAACCAAGATATTTAGTCAACTTAGATGTTCCTCAGTGGACGAATGGATCAAGAAAATGTGATACATACACACACACGCACACAAACACACACACACACACACACACACACATAATGGATTTCTTCTCATCCATCAGAAAGAATGATATTGTACTATTTGTATGGAAATGGAAGGACTCGGGAAAAAAATTTATTAAGTGAAGTAAATCGGAGACCAAGAAAGTATTGCATAATTTTCTTCATTTGCGTTAACTAGAATGTGTCCATGAATCTATAAGTAAACACATTGAATGACTTAAATAAATAAATAACACTGGGACATGATGAATTATATAGGAACCTACTCATTAACATACAGAGATCACTTCCAACATAGTGTCTTGTGAGTATCATTGTTACAATGAGTCATCCTGTGTTCTTGTTTCAGCAGCTGTTATTCCCATTCCCCTCCCCAAGTTAGATAAATAGATGTACAAGATGGAGGGTTTCAAAATAAAATAGTGAAAACAGGGGTATAGCTTAGGGGGAAGAACATACAAAAGAAACAAAAAAATACACATAGTACATTAAAAACAACAACAAAGGAAAAACCTCTTGTGTCCATATCTTAGGGCTCATTTTGCTTAACGTCATATGTATATAGCTTCTGATCTTTTCTGCTTGTCTGGTAATATTATCCTAGACATATACTAGTTATTGCAAATAAGGGAAACCATGAGATTTATATTTCTTTGGGTCTGGCTTACTTCACTTAATATATTTTTTTTCTAAATCTTTCCATTTCCTAACAAATTGGGTGGTATCATTCTTTCTGATGAAAATTCCATTGTTTGTGTGTGTGTGTATATATATATATATATATATATTGAATATATATATAAAATGTATATATATATACATTTATAATACATATAATACATATATAATACATAATATATAATACATATATAAAATGTATATATATAAAATGAATTCCATTATATATATATATAATGAATCAAGAATATGTGGTATATATATATATATATATATATATATACCACATATTCTTGATTCATTCATCTATTGAGGGCATCTGAGTTGTTTAATTAGCTTAGCTATGAGGAATAATAGCTTTTTTCGGAGGGGGGAGAAATGGGGGATGTGGGGGAGGGAAGGAATAGTAGGAAAGTAACAAAGGAGGGGGTAACAATGTTCAACGAGAAATGTACTCATTACCTTACCCATCTAACTGTAACCCCTCTGTACAGCATCTTTACAGTAAAATAAAATAAAAAGCTATAGGTTCAACCATTCATTTAAAATAAATGTTGATTGCTTTTAAAAAGTAAAGCATACAGAGGCCAAAGGAGGATATGCATAAGAGTGTGCACAAAGGCTCAATAGCTTTGGACCGACGATCATATGAAGAAATATCCTATGATACCTATGAAATGAACTCCAAGGAAAGGAACCAAGAGACAATCTTCAGTTGTCATTGTTGCTGTTTTTTTCCCCTTCTGTCTTGTTCGTTAGTTAGTTTGTATTTGGAAGGGCAAGGGAGGGCACCTAAAATATAGAACAAGGATGAAGAAAGACAACAGTGATACTTGCTAGGCACTATGTGGACAATGAACTGGATGTCCTATAGGTGGGGATGGGAGGGGAAGAATGCAAGAGGACAGAAGGATAGAGGGCTCAAAAAGAATTGTACTAATTTTGCATGATTCATATAACTGTAACTTCTCTGTATACCAACTAAAAAATTAAAAAATAACATAATAAAATAAAATGCTGTCCAGTCTCTGATTTAGTACTTTCTAGGTCTTAACTTTTTGCCTATGCCAACCTGGATCACACACACACACACACACACACACACACACACATTTTATGCCTCTGGTTTATTTGATATACCATTTTCCCCACATTAAATTGTTGAGATGAGATCTCACAAACATTTATACCATGAACCATGATCCTTGCCCATGTAATTGTAACCCCTCTGTAAGGTATTTTCACAATTAAAAAAAAGTATGAGCTACTAACTAATAATTATACTAATAAGCACCTTAATAAATGTCATGAGTTAAAATTTACTTTTATGTTGTTAAATTTTAGACCTGCAAAATCTATCTAAAAATTCTTGCATATGGACTGGGCAAAACTCAATGCAAATTATCTTCTAATGTCCATTGATTTTAAATATAAATTTAGTAATAGCATAATGGTCTGAATCATTTTTGTGTTGTTTGTCTTATTGGAAAGTCCTTTAATTGTGATAGTCATTCTGATACCGGATTGAAGAGTTACTTCTAAATTTGAAATAACCTGATGTCAGATGATCAAGAGGGTGAGGTAGAAAGAGTTTGAGGTCAGCCTGGGCTACGTAATGAGATGTCAGAAAACAAAACCTAACAAGAAATTCGACTTTTTTTTGACTTGTGCTCTTTTTGAGGAGAAAAAAAGAACCTATATATATATAGTTTTCATGATGTTGTATTTTAAAATTACTACTCATACAAAGAGAATGGAAATAATCTGATTATAATACCAGGGAAAGTATTCACAAATGTCATAGTCTAAAATCAGTGAACACGTTTACATTTTCTATACTTTATCTGGAAAAAAGAGACTAGATTATCATGCATTATACCACTAAATATGTGATATCTCTTGGATGATGTCAGTCATCTTGTTGCTGTGAAGAATTGCATCAGTGTCAACTTAAATCTGGAAACAATTATTTTAGATTATTGTGTTGGAGATTTCAGTCTGAGGTTGGAGATGAGGGTATGAGGCTGAGCTGTGAGTTTGGAGATGAGGGCATGGTAATCATAGTAGAAGAAAAACAGAATGCTTAACAGTGGCTGGGAAGCAAAAAAAAGGAAGGAAGGAAGGAAGGAAGGAAGGAAGGAAGGAAGGAAGGAAGGAGGAAAGGAGGGAAGGAGGGAAGGAAGGAAGGAGGGAAGGAAGGAGGGAAGGAAGGAAAGAGGGAAGGAAGGAGGGAAGGAAGGAAGGAAGGAAGGAGGAAAGGAGGGAAGGAGGGAAGGAAGGAAGGAGGGAAGGAAGGAGGGAAGGAAGGAAGGAAGGAAGAAAGGAAGGAGGAAAGGAGGGAAGGAGGGAAGGAAGGAAGGAGGGAAGGAAGGAAGGAAAGAAGGAGGGAGGGAGGGAGGGAGGAAAGAAGGGAAGGAAAGGAGGGAGGAAGGGAGGGAGGAAGGAAGGGAAGGAAAGGAGGGAGGAAGGGAGGGAGGAAGAAAAGAAAGGAAGGAAGGAAAGGGAAGAAAGGAAGGAAGGAAGGAAGACTGAATTGTTCCAACATGCTCCCTCAGTAGTTTTATATTTTAATAAGACAGTTCATTATAGTTAGCTTTTCATATTGAGCCATTAGATATTTATGGGAAGTATATTATTATCTCAGTTGCATTCTGAACCATTTGAGATATGTTTTTAAGTTAGGATGATTTTTTTATCCTATCTTAATTTTGTACTCACTACCACTTTATGTGCCTGTTCAACTTATTTTTATCTTAAGATTTCTTGATAATATTTTTCAACTTTAATGTGCTAAAGTGGGTGATGAACAGTAGAGCTGACAACTATATAGATGCTGCCTCAAATTCAGTTAATTCAAAACTTTACTGCCTGGAGAGAAGATGACCACCTCAAGTTTTGTTTTTTTTTAATTGTGAAAATACCATACAGAGGGGTTACAATTACATGGGCAAGATAATGAGTACATTTCTTATCAAGCATTGTAGCCTCCTCCTTTGTTTCCCCTTCCCATCCCTTCCCATCCACCCTGACCTCCCCACCCAATCCTCCCGTTCCCCCCTAACGAAAGTTGTAAAGATCGTTTTGGACATAACAACTTGTACATCTCATTGTTGCAATGGGTCCACCTGTATCCCTATTTAAACAATTTTTTTTACCCTTCTCCACAAATTATACCAACATCAAATGCAGTGAAAACAGGGGTTATACCGTGGGGGAGGGACTTAAAAACAACAAAGAAATCATCCTATAAATGTGTTAGAAACAATCGCATGAAGAGAAAACATTTGAATACTTATCCTGGGTCAAGTTTTTCATTTATATTTTATAGTTTTCCCTGCCTCTCTGTTTCTGTCACTCTCTCTGGACTTAACTTCTATCAGGAATAAGTTACTAAGATCTTTGCATTTCTTCAAATTCAGCACTAGGTCATAAACATCATATGATTTGTGCAGTGTATGACTATAATAACCTGAAATTTATATTCATTTTCTTTTTGTTGCTATGATAAAATAACAGAGGCTGAAAACATTTGAAAGATAAATTAACCTAGTTTTCCATTCTGGAGATCCAAGAGCATGCCAGTCACACCTGCACTTGAATTCTGGGATACTATTGGCAGCTTCATGTATGGTAGTTAAAACGGAAGCAAGCATAAGCATAAGAGACCATATGGCAAGAGAAGGAGCAAGATGAGATCCTATAATCTCATTGCCTCTCAAAGTTCCTATTATTTCTTAAGGCCATTACATTGGTGAACAAAATTCTGTCTCATGAAAAAAAAAAGATGGATATGAAGGCTTTATCACAAACTAGTCACAAAGAATTGTTTGTCTGATTTCCTGAATACACACTTTAGACTAATGTTTCCAGGCAAACATCTAGTAAGCCCCCCCCCCAGTTGTACTGTTTATTTATTCTATAAGACTGAGGAACAATATTTACATTTGACACCACCCACTTTAGTCTTTCTCAGAAAATCTGGGCCTTATCTTAGAACTGAATCAGCTATTTTGGAAATAATTGTGCTTTTTTGCCTTGGCAAGGATGACATTGATAAACTGAATAAGAATGATAAATCTATAAGCTTTTATACAAAAGTAATCACCACCAGAAAATGAATGGAGATGAATAGTGGTACCAAAATACAAGCAAAAAATTAATGACAAAGATTTGCACAATGAGGTGATGGGAGACTAAAGTACCCTGATGACTTACTCTATGCCTGACCCCCAGCTAGCCACTCCACATGCATAAGTACATTTTATACTCATTCAGATGAAGATAATCATGATTTTAATATAGCATTAAATAAAAATGCAGATTCATGAAATGACTTGCCTCAAGTCATGTGGCTAATAAGTAGTTCAGGCAGAATTGAAACCTTGTGTAGTGAGATGAACACTAAACCCACATTCTTCACAGTCCATTTTGTTATCAATATGAAATGTAACCACAAACGACAGAGTCATCATAATTTATGACCATTAAATAAATAGTTCTCTAAGATTTTTTCAGTAAATCTTACATGAATAATTCTCAGCATATTCCATTTAATCTTAACTAAGTGAGTCTAGCACCATATGAGCATATAATTGAAAGCCACCCTCATAATATGAATTAAAAACATTTGTTGTAATCATATTCAATAAGGTTGAAAGCATTTGTATTTTTCCTCACATCAAAAGAAATAAGAAAAAATATTGAAGGTCTTAATGTACTTGAAAATATCTGAAAAACTATAAAAGAGAATAAATGTAGGTGACTGATTACAACAGTCAACTCTCTAGGAACCAAGTGATTAAACATTGACCTAAAGTTCTAAGATGACCGTTTTGGAGGTCTTTCAACATGAATAAATGAGAGTGAGTGATTTTTTTTTAGTTCTATAATACTAAATTATTTTAAATTTTGCCTTTTGCTTGCACTTCTAAACTTAATTTATTGTCAGAGACATTCTGTTCTGTGTTGTATATTCCTATTCATTTCCACTGTCTTCATACTATGCCTAAGACATTAATAAGCTGGCACATTTTCCTGGTCGCTCTGACTCTAGTCTCTCTGCACCAGCATTTCCCTTGCTTTCCCATACAGCATATTCAGAAAATATTTTGCATTAATTCACTGATTTTAATCGTCATTGACTGCTCTCAGAACCCAATGACTTCTCTGTATGAACAACTATATTGTGTGAACTATTGGATATAAAAAGAAGAAAGTTTAATTCTCAAATAACTCAGAGGACATGGGGTTATACAGAGCTAAAGAATAGAGATTGTTACACTATGGGGTCTCAGAATGCTAAAGAGAACACAATGTGCAATTATTCCACTAGATTTATGTGGCAAAGACTTTATTCAAAAGCAACTACTATGTCCAGAATAATGGTGTTTCATGAGATAATTTGGAAAATGCTTGTTAATGAAATTTTATGAACTATAAAGTTCTTGTGCTATATAGTCATGACCAATTTGACTCACTTAGTCTAAATTTTGATCTTCTAAGTAGAAAATGTTAATGCAATGTCTCTTAGCCTTATCTTGTATACCTAATTTAATCTATCAGTTCTATCTAATCTATCAGTTCTATTTTTAAAATCTTAATTCTTCCTTCCTTCTTCATGCAGTCATCCTAATTGGTACAGTTGTATTATTCTCCTTCTTAACCACTATAAACACTATGTAAATAGACCTGAAAATTATTTTGTTTACATGGTGACATCAGAGATTTAGATTAATTACTTTGAATTTGACAGACATTTGTAATCATTTTTACATTTATTTATTTGTCAGTATATATATTAGCTCTTCAATAATTAAATTGCAACATATGAATTTCTTCCTAGACAGAAAATTAACATTTTTATTGACAGATTAATAACAATTCTATTATATTATTTTAATTGAGAAGTAAAGACAAAACAATAGTATTAGCTATGCTAACAAATGTCATGGATGAAATACTTAAATGTCACTCAAAAATTTGTTTTACTTTTGCAATGATTACTAAACCAAATATACCCTGGTATTTTATCTTGGTATCTAACATAATTCATTCAGCTTGATGTATAGATTATAGAGTATTTTCCTACTATGGTCATTAATTTCTATGTATATATATTTTTATGTGCTTACGAAAAGGAAACAATTTTTCAGAATTTATATGTATACATAATCCTGTACAAATCTTGTAATCCTAGCTACTCAGGAAGCTGAGATCTGAAGATCATGCTAGCCATGCATGAAATTCTGTAAGTCTCTTACCTTCAATTAACTGAAGTCCAGAAATAAATCTGTGGCTCAAAATGGTAGAACACTAGCGTTGAGCACAAAATTCAAGGACAGTACCCAGTTCATGAGTTCAAGCCCCAGGGCTGGCAGGAAGAAAAACATTGATTGTGTAAGATATGATCTGCAATTAGCAATGCAATTTACTACCTAAAGCACATTTTAATAGAAAAACATGACATTTGCATCACTTATGTGTAAATAAAATATTAGCACTGAAAATAAATGTAAAACAAAAGTTTAGGGTCCTGATATGAATGAAATAAACATAAAATTTACACATTGTCCTATTTGGAGCACACTGTGATGTACAACTCTATGTAGTTTCTTTCACTGACAAGGGAAAGGAGAATTATAGCTAAGAGACTGATGCACGTGATACACATCTTCACTCCAACTTCATAGAGTCCTAGGTTGGCATAGGCAAGTCTGATACTTTCACTCCATTGAAGTGAGCAGAAATGGCATCTAACACTCCATAGTAGTATCTGACTCTCCACGCCTGTTTTTCTGTTGTTACGCTCAATTTTTCTTACTCCTACACAATTTTCAAGAATCCATTATGTTTTTCTTTTTCACCTACACATAACGAGTTTCCCAGATTCATATGACACATATTTCAGTGAGCATGTAATCCAGGGACTACAGTTTGACTGTGTGACATTTTTCTTTTCTTTTTTATTGTGAAAATACTGTACAGAGGGTTACAATTACATGGGCAAGATAGTGAGTACATTTCTTATCAAGCATTGTGGCCTCCTCCCTTGTTTCCCCTTCCCATCCCTTCCCAGCCTCCCCCAACCTCTCCACCCAATCTCTGCCCCCCCACCAAAGTTGTAAAGTTTGTTTTCGACATGATAACTTGTACTTATTGTTGCAATGGGTCCACCTGTATCCTTATTTAAACGACTTGTTTTTTTTTTATTTTATTTGTGAAGATACTGTACAGAGGGGTTACAATTACATGGGCAGGATAATGCGTACATTTCTTACCAAGCATTGCAGCCTCCTCCTTTTGTTTACTCTTCACATCCCT
>NW_012267264.1:14140905-14192812 GCF_000151885.1 Dipodomys ordii
CGATCCTCAACGGAAAGAACACTGCTGGAGGAATATCAATACCAAATTTCAAACTCTACTATAAAGCCATAGTAATCAAAACAGCTTGGTACTGGCACAAAAACAGACCTCAGGACCAATGGGATAGAATTGAAAACCCAGAAATGAACCTATAGACCTATAGCCATCTAATCTTTGATAAGGGAGCTAAAAAAAATTGACTGGAAGAAAGACAGCCTCTTCAGCAAATGGTGCTGGCAAAATTGGTTAACTACTTGTAGAAAACTAAAGCTAGATCCAAATGGATCAAATACCTCGGAGTCAAAGCAGACAGTGTGAAAACATTACTGGATGAAATAGGAGAAACCCTAGGTCTCCTTAGCGCAAGCCGAAATTTTCTTAATAGAGACCCAGAAACATAGGAAATCAAAGAAAGGTTGGACAAATGTGTGACATTTTTCTACAATGTATCCTATTGCGTATTTAACTAAAAGCAGCAGCTTGTCCTACGTAAGCAGCCCTGTTTCTAAGAATCTTCGCTCTTTCAAATAGCATCTCCAAGTCCTTTTACATGCTGTTCACATAAAGTAGATGTCTCTTTTCCTAATGCAGTAAATATTATATTAAAGGCTGTTTTTTTATCACTGGTATGGAAGTAGTCTTTTTTTTTGAATGCTTGTAAAAGTGTCTTAAAAATACTTACAGAAACAAACCTGTAAGAAATATGTTTGGTTTACTCAGAAATCATGGAAAGAAAAGAACTGTTTCACTCATTTATTTTATTTTATTATTGTGAGAATACCGTATAGGGGAGTTACAATTACATGGGCAAGATAACGAGTACATTTCTTATCCTCGTTGTTTCTCCTTCCCATCCCTTTCCATACTCCCCCCTCCCCCCCCACCGGATACTCCCCCCACACCCCACCAAAGTTGTTAAGTTTTTTTGACATAACGACTTGTATATCTCATTGTTGCAATGGGTCCACCTTTATCCCTAGTTAAACGTTTTGTTTGTTTTTTTCCTTCCCCTCCACAAATTATACCAACATCAAATACAGTGAAAGTATGGGCTGTACTGTGGGGGAAGGACATATAATGGGAATATTAACATTTATTTTATGAGGCTGAGTTCAATATTGAACATGACAATGCAGCTAACCAAATAAGCAGTGTCTGACATGTAGTGAGTGCTTAATAAACTGCATCTGCCGTAGTTATTATTCTGGCTGATACTGGGGCTTGGGCTTTGTGCTTTTATGCTCTCACTGGCTTTTTCTCTCAAGGTTGGCATTCTACTACTTGAGCCACAGCTCCCTTTCTGGCTTTTAGATGTTCACTTGGAAATACAAGTCTCAAAAACTTTTCTTCAGGCTAAATTCTGACTTAATCATATCTCAGCTTCTTGAATAGAAAGGGTTACAGAGATGAGCTATGAGGGCATCGTTACTAGTTATTCTTAACAATATGGACAGTGTGATCTTAATTATGTTTTACATTGTTCATATAGTTCATAAGAAATTAGAAACTGTTACTTGTTTGAATTGATAATTTGCATGAAACACGTTTAATGAAATGAATATAAATTATATTTTGTACGTTTGATTTTTTTTGGTGACTAAACAACAAATAACTTATTGAAGTACACTATGGTACTTCAGGAATATGCTGAGTTAAAGATAAATTTATGAGGTGGATAAATTTATCCACCATGATGAAAATTATACTGGGAGAGACAATGAAAATATTAACAATAGCCACTATACATTAAATATTGACTGAATGAAACAGTATACTAAACATTTAAATATATTACTGTATTTATGCTAACATGGTCAGATTTGAGCAAAGGGAAATCATCCATTAAAGTTTCATTTAAGGTTGTCATGCTTAAAATAAAATACAACAAGCCTTTTGCTTTGAATAACCCGGCAACCAGGCCTTTCGCTGGCTAAATGTCACTTCAGTATAGCAATTATTAATAATTATTGTCAGCACATGATGTAAATATATCAGTACTCCATTCTGAGTGCCTAAACTTTCTTAAGACTTCATGTAATATATTTTGCATCACAAGCACCACAATTCAGTGGTTAAGCACCCTCCTTAGACTTCTAAGAATAAATAGCATACTCTTCATTCCTTGAGTTTTTGTGGGAAAATGCAGTAACAATGGATCACCAGAGCCTGGACCTGGTCTTTATTCATTTCTGCTGTTGATTCGCCAACCAAGTTCAAAGTCGGAATTGCTTGTTTTTGTTGTTCACTTGTTTTAATTTCAAAAGAGAGCAGAAATAAAATCCCTGAGATTATAAAAATATCATCATGTTGGACATAAGGTAAAAATCATGTTTGTTGGATATGTAGAAAAGTTGATTCTGACAGCTGTTTTTGAAATACATATGAAAAAGCAGTAGAAAGATCAAATCTGCAATCATATGTATTTCCAAGACTTATACTTCATTTGACCTGAATGACAATTGAAAGTTTCAAAAAACTTTAGTTAGCATAATCATAGGATAGACTAATATGCCATCTGGCCTGATCTAGATTTTTATTTAATAAGATTATTTAAAGGTAAGAATCTGGAAACAAATTTTATTTAGTTCACAACTAACTATTCTTTTTGTTGTTTTGTTGTTGTTGTTGTTGTTGTTGGGCTTGAACTCTGGACCTGGGCACTAATTAACTATCCTTTCAAATTTTTTGAAGATCTTCATTTACATAATTCTTGGAGCTATTATATAATTTAAATTAGTAACTATTTACAATTAATAAATTTTAATAATTTAACAATACTTGAATAATATAGAACATATGAGGTCATGTGTGGTGGTACAGGTTTGTAAGACCAGACTAAGGAGAGCTCTGACACCTTAACTGAAGAATAACTAGATAAAAAATATCTAGGGGATATGACTGAAAGGGCTGTGTACTTGCCTATTAAAGCAAAACCCAAGTTCAAAACAACAGTAGATCCAAAATATATAATCATTAGTTTCGTGGTGGTCAATTTAGAAAAAATGAAAAATCTAAAGTTAAAATATTTTTAAGACCCAGAAAAGAGGAGACAGGGCTGAGAACCCAGTGAGGAAGACAGAAGATGATCTTCAGCCTTATACCTCATTGTACTTGCATTTTCAGAGTATATTCTTCCACTGAAATATGGATACAGACACAAACCATTGTAATGTGCAAAAATTCAATGTGTTTGAGGATTTAGGTTATTATCTTTTTATTGTGTCAAATTTGGCCAACTACACCATGTAAGCCAATTTGAATATTATTTTGAATTAGTTTTATTTTAGTATTTTTACTATAATGTTATTTTCAAGGTGATGTACAGAGGAGTTACATTTACGTAAGTAAGGTAGTGTTATTAATGCTGCACCTAAAAATAATCAAGTTACTTTGTTTGGAAAAGCCTTGGCTCTTTCATTTTATCCTATGTGTCTCCAATCTTTTATAGTCAGCATTTTATTTCATTTCTAACTTATAGCTACAGAATTAGGAAACATGCTCATATTCTTATTTGCCCACAAACTATAGTATGCACTTTTAAGCCTAAGAAGAATGACAAATAATAAACCACTGCTGCTAAAAGCAAAACCACTTAAGAGATTGGAGGATATATTCACAGCAAAATGAAGATAGATGTAGCTACTTACAGATACATGATTTCATATTAACACTTCCGTTCAACTACCATAGGGTTCTTCATCATCCTTTTCATTGCATATCTGCATTCCTCTTCTCCAAAACTTTAATAAACATCAGCATCAGTACATTTGTATTTATTTAATACATTTATATTTATTCAACAACATAAGAATTTGACATCAACTTCATTCTATAAACAAATTGAATATTACTTTGCAATATTTTATCTTTCAATTTAAAGCATTGGAAAAGAATACAGAGTTCAAAAGCTAATTTAATTAATTCTCATTGATTGGTTTGATATATAAGTAATATATTCTAAGTATGTTGAATGGAAACTCTCAATGTATATATGTATATATACATATATATATATGCTTATTTATATGCACTAATATATATACATATACATGTACGTATATGCATATATATACATATATATAAATTTTTTTTCCTGCCAGTCCTGGGACTTGAACTCAGGGCCTGAATGCTGAACTTGAGCTTTCTTTAATCAAGGATAGTGGTTTACCATTGAGCCACATCTCTACTTCCAGCTTTTTGGTTTTGATGGGATTCACAAACTTTTCTGCCCAAGCTGGATTCTCACCACAATCCTCGGTTCTCAGCCTCCTGAGTAGCTCAGGATTACAGGTGCTGAACTTGATTTCATATTTTAAATTATGTGTTATTAATGCTGCACCTAAAAATAATCAAGTTACTTTGTTTGGACAAGCCTTGGCTCTTTCATTTTATGCGATGTGTCTCCAATCTTTTATAGTCAGCATTTTATTTAATTTCTAATTTATAGCTACAGAATTAGGAAATATGCTCATGTTCTTATTTTCCCACAAACTATAGTATGCACTTTTAAGCCTAAGAAGAATGACAAATAATAAACCACTGCTGCTAAAAGCAAAACCACTTAAGAGATTTTTAAACAAAGAATAATCATAAAAGGATGATCTAACCATTAAAGACTTTATAGAAGAAGATACTTTTATATTTTGATGAGAAAATTTTTATACTTTACTGTGGGGAATAAACATTAAGTACAATAAAAGAGAAAAAAGCAACAATAAAAACACAAGGACAAAGCAACTAGACTCTTCAGTCTCAGCACCATATAGAGCAGGGTTTGTTATCTCTGAATCCTCAACCCACTGCCCAGTTCTTCCACCTCCCTCAATACTCCTTTCCACTTTCTCTCTGCAAATTCTATGTTTGATGGCTACTGGTCAGTAGCTGTAGGCTTTTGGTCTATTGTTTAGCATATCATTTGTCAAAAGTAGCTAACTATAGGATCACTTAAGGTATCAGCTAAATGCAGAATGAATTAACCTTTTGAGATTCATCATCTAAATCTCAGATATATGATTATTATTTTGGTTTCATTATGTAAGTAAAATATCAATGGTAGTCTAAGTAAAAAATGAAACGCTAAAGAAAAATATAAAACTGAAGAAAAATCCATCTGATCCTTATGCTGAACTTAACCAGAACCCAATCTTACATTTATTGTACTTGTAATTCTTATTAGAAAATTGTTTCACAGTAAACTTTACCCTTTTATAACCCTATCCATAACTCTTACTAGAAAATTAACCCTAACACTAAACTTAATTAATACAGAATTATAAAAGTAACACCAATACACTATTTTTATTTACCTATCACAACTTTGACTCAACAAATAAGACTTTTAAAAGTTTCAGTTTTACTCTAAATGCTACCCTTTTCCTAACCCAGCCCTAACACCAACTAGAACTCTAAGGCTACCCCTAATATTAACTATAGCTGAATCCTAATATTAACACAAATACTCTTTTACATTCACCCTAAATTTATGCAACCTGTAGTTCTAAAATTTATTTTAATTTTGACCATTTTCCTACCAAACCCTGTTGGGAAACCTACTCCTAATCATAATTATATCCCAATCCTAATATTAACATAAAATATTCTAGTTTTCATTTATTCTAAATTACACTCCACTTGTAATTCTTAAAATAAGTTTCAGTATAACCCCAAATTGTACCAAGTTCCAGACCCAGACCCTAAAACTATCAGGGTTCCTAACTTTAACCCTTGGCCTTGAATGTTAAAAATATCTACTAAAATATACTATATGCATACTAATATATACTATATACTATACTAAATATATACTAATGTTAAAAATATAGACTCCAGTTTACATTGATCTAAAATATGTTTCAGATTTATCTAAAGTTTAACCTGTTTTTTTTGGGGGGTCCAGTCGTGGGGCTTGAACTCTGGGCCTGGGCGCTGTCCCTCAGCTCTTCAGCTCAAGGCTAGCGCTCTACCACTTGAGCCACAACACCACTTCCGGCTTTTTTCTGTTTGCTTATGTGGTGCTGAAGAATCGAACCCAGGGCCTTGAGCGTGCAAGGCAAGCGCTCTACCACTGAGCCACCTTCCCTGCCCAAGTTTAAGCTGTTTTCTAACCCAAATACTGCCTCTGTACCTAACCACAACCTTTACCCTAACTCTAATTAATGTAATGATAAGAATAAGGAAAATATTCTAACTTCTATTCAATCTTACATTGATTGTACTTTTAGAAAATTCAGTTTTAACCTGAACCCTATAATTTCATACTTCTAATGGTAACTAGAAAGGTAACTCTAACCCTAAACCTAATTATTCTGAATGCTCAGAGTAACAACAATGCACTTGCTTTAATTCATCATTACTTTCACTCAACTCATACTTCTTAAAATAAGTTGTGGTTGTATTCACAATCAACTTTTTTCTTAGGCTTGTTGGTGAGGGTGAAAACTTGAAATACCTAGTAAGCTCTGGAAAATTTCAAGTGCAGCTTGTAAATCAATAATAAGAGCACAGATTTGAGAAAATAGAAGATCAGAGAGTGATTCCCCTGACTAGAAGAAGTGGAATTTGCTTTTGAAAGCCCACCATCCTTGTCAAATTACTGAACCAGAATTAAACTGAAAATGGCAAAGTCAATTCCATCTTGCTTCAAAATAAATAAAAAACAACCTATCCTTATATGAACTTCTTGGTCTGTTACATATTTATGTTCTCTGGCATTCTAGAAACTTCAACCCTGAGTTTTAGAAGAGGAAAAGAAAACACAGTAAAAAAAAATAAACTCATTTGCTTGCATGAGTCCTCTTTTGTGACTAACTTAATGGCTTCCATTCCCAGAAGTGCCTAATGAATTATGAAGGTGTTTCTCTTGAGCACAATAAACAACATATTTTACTAAGGGAGACCTTATGTTCTATCCATACCCAAGATATCAATTAAACTCCTGTGAGTCTGCTGGAAGTGGCTGAAGATCTTAAGGAAGGAAGGATATGAACTGACAATTGGGAGGATGATTTTTATATTTTTTCTCTTTTTTATGAAAGCAGTGTTTATCGTATTCTTTATTTGATTGGTGGCAAGCATGTAGATGCTATGCTGACCCAGGGTTTAAAATGCTCTACTCTTCCCTATCATGGTACAGAACACTCTGAAGCTATCTTCCATTCTGAACAAGGAAGCCTTTGTCTCAGCAGCACAACCCAACACTTCAGAGCTTTTTAACCTTTTTCAATTGGTGGTTACATTTGCAATTCATGCCAGGTGGATTGTGAAGAATTTTTTTTTTCAATTTCTGTAAGGCAAAATAAAAAGAACCTGTTAATTTTCGCCTAGTCTAGGATGAAGAATCAATTTTTCCTTCTTCATATATACTTTTTTTAAATGAAAATCTCTGTGAATTAATAAACTTAATCGAAGCATCAGAACTCCACTAAGAATTCCAGAAACCTTAGCTACTACAGGTGGGTTAACTACAGAAGGTTATTTCTATTGGAGGAGTGAAGAAAGTGGTTTTTCTAGAAATGTATGACTCAGATACTCTGCATAACAATGTAACCTAAAGACACATAGACATGATCATTTTCAGGGTAAGTACAGGTTTTATGGGGACAGAAGTTTACATGGATTAGGAAGAGATCTGTAGGGGAAAACTTACAAATTTACAAATAAAGAGCAAGGGATGGGAACAAATCATTATTTCATTTGAGAAGACCATGACAACTTAAACTGGAAAGAAGCTGACAAAGGAATATATATGACAATCTTCTTGAGAAGTGTTATGGTACATTATTACTTTAAATCCCCAACCAACTAACATTACATGTTTATTTTTAATTTCCTACTGACAACGTTTTTAAGTTTTGGCCATACCTGTCCTCTTTCTTTATTTTTTCATGTTATTTGTTTTTATTATTTTATTTCTTATATTATTTTAAGTGTTTCCACAAGTGTTTAAAAAATCTATATTGTTCAATACTATTCTTTCCATCCTTCTCCCATTTCTCCCAACCCTACCCATCCATTCATTTATTACAGTTCCCTTTTATATTTGCAACAACTTGTTAAGATGCACTACATCAGAAGAGTAGAAAATTAATTGAATATAACATGGTTGGCTGACCAAAAAAGTTATTGATAATTTAGAAAAGTTTTTCAGCTTCATGTTAGTTCACATTATTCTTAGAAATGTGACAACTATAATGCTAAAATGACATGCTGTTTAAGCAATCATTCTGGCTCAAAGGAAAGTCTTAGAGATTTCCATGCTTTCAATTTAGTAGGCATAGATCACATTGAATTTCTTGTGAAGGAACTTGCTTATCTTGACCCTGCATTCCTACTTCATTTCCCATGCCAAACTCATTTTGTCCTTCATTGGATTGGTTTTTATAGGTTAATTCACAAAAAGCCTGGGTTCACTGGTCCTTATGGTTTATATTCTTCTTCTTGAGATTAAAGTTGCTTAATCTCGGTTTTAACCTTTGAGGACTGTGAGAAACAGATTACTATTAAGAAATACCATCCAGTCTAGAGAGCATCAGTAGGCATAGAACCAGGGTAGTGCTTTGTAGGTCAGTCACAGAGCCCAGGTGTTGTTACTCTTCCTGCCCAGGATCTCTGTACTCCAACAGCCTCAGAACAGGACTATGAAGCTTAAAGTTCCCAGCAAATTGCCTGGTAATAAAACATCTTGTAAAATGTAACACTTTAAGTGGTATTAAGTGCTGACACCTTTCCCTCTTTACTCTTAACATATGAAAACTGCACTTTTTAGATACATGTTTATCAGTCCTTGGTGGCTAGTCTAAAAGAACACAAAATAGTGTTCTCTTTTCAAGGCTTTTTGGCATAATGAATATTTGCTGTACAATTTCTTCTTGAGAATTATCTTTATAGCTGGTATTGTTTTAATTATCAGTGAAATAAAAAAAGGTGAAATGTGAATCAAAAGTGATTTCCCATGGAACTGGTAGGTTTCTGACCTGGGACGATCATTTCTCATAGTTAAAGAGAGAATGGCACAGGTTATCAATAATAAAGTAGAAAATAAATTGCAAGGCAAACCAAGAGTCAAGTTTGTAACAAATGTGATTTTCCTGAGAGAATAGGCTTCATTTCTACAAATGTGTAGGATTAGAGAGAAACCAACCATCACTGACTTTTCAAGAGTCGTGACATAATCCTCTCAGACATTCTTTTTGTAGTAATTTTCTTAACCCTCTTCTTTCCATCTCTTTGTGAACAGAAGAATGTTATTATTATACTATTATAATAGTTTGGGAAACCGTATTAGAAATATGTGAACAATGGTTCTCAATAGCACCAACAGATTTCACTAGTAAAGATTATAGAAGATTATTTTCAAGGATGATCATATAGGATCTTGATAGCCATTTTAATGGAAAACCTTGACCTTTAGACTTCGATGAAGCAAGCTGCCATGATACAAGCTGCATTATCCAGGAGCAAACTTGGCAAATGACTGAAAACAGTTTGCAGTTTCTAGCCAGCAAGGAAACTAATTTTCTCATGACAACCATCAAATAACTGAATTCAGCCAATAAACTAGTGTGACCTTGGATATAGGTCCTTCCCCAGACAGTCTTTCACATGAGACCTTAGTCTTGGCTAAACATTGATCAATGTTTTTATGAGACCCTGAAATCCAGAAGAATCCTCAGTGAGATTTCTTTTTTTTGTTGTTGTTTTTATTTTTTTATTGTGAAAATACTGTACAGAGGGGTTACAATTACATGGGCAAGAGAATGAGTACATTTCTTATCAAGCATTGTAGCCTCTTCCTTTGTTTCCCCTTCCCATCCCTTCCCATCCCCCCCCCCCCCCCGTTCCCCCACCCAATCCTCCCCCTCCACCCCCCACACCAAAGTTGTAAAGTTCGTTTTCAACATAACGACTGTACTTCCTATTGTTGCAATGGGTCCACCTGTAGCCCTATTTAAATGATTTGTTTTTCCCCTTCCCCTCCACAAATTATACCGACATCAAATACAGTGAAAGCAGGGGTTATACTGTGTGGGAGGGACATACAAAGCAACAAAGAAATAATCTTATAAATGCGTTAGAAACAATCACATGAAAGAAAAAAACATTTGAATACATATCTTAGGGTTCATCTCAGTGAGATTCCTGACCCATCCAAATTCCAGTATGTGGGCGTGTGCGCGTGTGCGTGTGTACGTGTGTGTGCTTTCACTAACAAGTTTGCAGTGGATAGTAAGCAACTATGAAAATCTTTGTACTACAAACACATTAAGTAAAATGTTACCCTTGAGTCTAGTTTAATAGCTGAAGGTGAAACATTATATTAGCTAGTCTTTGTTCCTTGAAGTTCTTGCTTTCTTATTGTTCTACTCACAATCTCCAATCTTTATATCTCTATGTCAAATCTACTTATTGTCTATAAATGCAGGAATATAATCCATCATTTATCTCTTTGCCACACCATTTTACATCATCCTGGCACTACATATGATCAGTATAAATATTCTAAACTCAGTTCATTCATCTACAAATACCATTTCAACTTGCTGTCAACCTTTCCCAAGGCTACTTCTTGTTATCCAGAGCATTTTGATTCAAAATATAGTATTAAAGTGATTACTAGTTCAAAGTTCAAGTTCAAATATATCCATTATTCAATAAATATAATAAATAACATATAAATATAATAATATATAATAATATAGAGTAAATAAATAACCTAAATCTAATGTTCTAAGCATATATTAGATAAATAGACAATTATATATTATACATGCTCTAAAATTTTCTTATTATGTTTTCTTGAAAGTTATTTAAATTTCCTAAAACCCTTTTACCCCAAATATAACATGAGAAGATTAAATATCTGGTTAGATTTTTTGATGAGATTCCAAGAGATTTCAATCAATTTAATGGTCTTCAGCCACTGCCTGGATATGATGAATTTGCAATATTACTTTCATAGTCTACTTTCTACCAGGAATATCCCCTTTGTCAGTAATTAGTCAATTTTTTTCTATTTCTTTGCAATTTGTAGTTCTTTTGGCATTTCTTACTTTTTAAATCTATCATCTTGATCTGAATTTTATTTTATTTCCACTATCTTTTCAACGGTTACAATGTATTGCCATTAATATTGGTATTTTAAATTCCCTTATCTTCTTTGTTGCATCTTAAGCCCAATGTCAAATCTCTTAGCTTTTGGCAAAGGAAGTAATAAAAGCATTCTAACCAGTATTTCTAAATATTTATGACATCTAATCTCACATAAATCTTCAAGTCTACTTACTATACTTCGGTCAAATTGAGAGAGTTCTCAAAGTAGGAAGAATTCTGCTGTCTAATAAGCATTTCTTTGCAAATTAATAGAGTGGAACATTCAGTACCGATACCCATGCCACCACCGCTTCTACTGTTTGTGGTCCTGCCCCTATTGGCCCTTACCAATGTAGAGCAGGAGCCTCTGTCTCCTGTGATCCCAGCATACGGTGCATCTGACACCTGACACAAACAATGAAGGCTTGAGGACAACATATGTATTCTGTGCCCCCTGTGCCATTGCTCTTGCCACAAAAGCTTGCCACTGAAAGCATTGAGGACAAACTCCTGTGATCTGTGTCTTCCTACCCTTCTGCCATTACAATGAAAGACTAGGCTGCACTTAAAATCAAAAGGGAGATTTAATTTTTAAGGAAAATAGAACACATAAATTCTACAGGCTACAGTAATCATAAGAAAGTTTACAGCTATAATTACTTATATAGAAATTTCAAACAAGGAGCCTAATAACAATTCAAGGGTATATAAATGCAATGAGCCAAATACAAACACTATTGAGGAAGAAATAACAAATATAAGTATAAAAATAAAGACTGAAATTATAAAATATAATAAAAGAATGAACACAGAGAGAATAAACATAGCTTGAAAATTTCACCACAGCCTACTAAGAAACATCATCTCAATTTTCAAGACAGAAACAGGAATATCAGAAGTTCAAGAGAGCCCAGGTTACCGAGTGAGACCCTATTTCCAACAAATCAACAAGCAAGCAAACAGAAAAAGCCAAAAAAATTGATAGAAATAAACAAGTCCCTGAACCAAATACAACCAAAAATACCCTAAGTAAATATAACATTATAAACAGTATATACCAGAATCACATGGCAATCAAAGATGTTTTCAAATAAATAAGGCAAAAGATTATTATTTCATATTAATAGACTAAAGAGAAAATAATGTTTTATCAAAATGCTAGGTTTTAAATTCCCAGGTGCTACTTCAGTTCCCCCAGAGGTATCAGCCAACAAGGCAGGTGAAGGCAAACTTGGATGTAAGGACCAGCTCCATGACTCTCTGACCTTCAACATATTACTTACCTATAGTTTCTATTTCCTCAATATAAAATGGGAATACAGTAACATGTGCTTTATATGATTTCTAGATGAAAGAAAAGGTAATATTTTCAAAGTGCTAGAATGAAGTATATCAGATACTTGATAAGTATTTGTAAAATTAAACTGTTACAGGTTTTGAAATGTCTTCATCATGAAATCAGTATTAAGGAATTGAGGACCATCATAAATTAGATAGGCAGTTCAAGTTACTCATTTTAAAATCTTCAAGAATCAAATTAAGTTTAATTATAAAATCTTAGCTGGGCGCCGGTGGCTCACCTGTAATCCTGGCTACTGAGGAGGCTGAGATCTGAGGATAGTGGTTCAAAGCCAGTTCAGGCAGAAAAGTCCGTGAGACTCCTATCTCCAATTAACCACCAGAAAACCGGAAGTGGTGCTGTGGCCTTGAGCTGACATGTTGCCTTGAGCTGAAGAGCACAGGGACAGAGCCCAAGCCCAGAGTTCAAACCCCAAGACCGACAAAAATAAATAAATAAATAAATAATAAAAATATATATAATCTTCATGTTAGTGTTCTAAAGACATAAAGTATTCCTTAAAAGACATTTAAAGACATATTTTAATTATTTGAACCTATTTTAATTAACATATTTAAAATAATAGATTTGTCTTAATACCATACCATGCAATAAGATACAGAAACTTATTTTAAAAGGAATAGGCCAAAGTGGTGTTAATAGAAATCAAAATAACTTAAGTGAGCATTTTAATTTGTCTTAAAGTATTAGTGTAAATTTATAATCAATAATTTTAGAATAAAAGAATTTCCCAAATTCATACCTAGCATCAAATTTACACCTATTTTCTTCTGATTAGGAAGTCATTATAATTTCCCTCAATAGGTAACAACTTACATTTTTATTTTCATAAAGAGTAAAGCCAAACAAATAACTACCAAATAAACATATATCATCAAAATCAAAATGTTATGTTAAATATAACATATATGTGTGACATTACTTTTATTTTATATCATAATATCGAATGTTAATCACTGAACTCATTGAATTTTACCTAGAGTCATACTGTTTTTTAATAATTGTTTCTGAAACAAATGTATTCACTCCTTGTAATGGGAATTTTATAGTTTTGTGTTAGCACCCTGACATACAGTAGGTCATTATTCAAATACCCATATTTTGATTGCAGATCAAAATTTGGGGGCCTTGAATATTTCAGATAACATTTTATTTTGCTAATATCCTTGTGTGATTTTTAATGTTTTTCTTTTTGTACAAGAAGGAAATGGGCTTTTTTTTTTAAAAGAATTCTCCCATGTGATATACAAGAAAGAAGCTGTTTTAAACCAAATCCACTGAGATCCAGTGATAAGATCCTCTTAGGTGCCATTGGAGCTTGTTCTACAGAATGTAATATTAAAGGTTAGGTTTCATTCTGCTTGAGTGGAATTTCTTAACCAGGAAAACAGGAGCAAAGACAGCCTGTGGGGATTTGACATGACAGGCATTCTCATCTTATTGAAGTACTGCATGGACTGCAGATGTCCATTTATAGCTCATTTGAAAATCTTTAACATGCTTTGAAGCTTTTAAAAGTATATTTCCCAGGGGAAGTTCTCTAAGCTACAAGAAGCTTCTCAAAAATTTGAAAGCTGCAGGTGTAACTGCACAGAATTCTGTTTCCTCTTTCAACAGGAAGTCACCAAATGCATTACAGCTAATGTTACTTTTGACCAAAAGAAAAAAAGTTCAAGATCGTATGCTCAGGGGATGACTATGCATTTTATTACTGAAATAATTATAAGTTGAAAACAACAGATAATTTATTAATGGATAACTGACTCTACATTCTCATGATTATTGCAGCATTTAACTTCCATAGAAAGTTTCTTTTCCAAAGATTACATTTTCTGGTCATACTTTGGCAAGACCTCTGAGTTGAGAAAAGCTTCCACTAACACTCTCTTATTGTTTATTAAAAGAATAAAAGAATTTAAGTAAATTTCAAACTTCCCATAGCTTATGCTTGGAATCCTACAAACTCAGAAGGCTGCATTATGAGAATTCTAAGCCAGTCTGGACAGAAAAGTCCACAAGACTCCAATTCCAATTAATCAGCACAATGACAGACCACAGGTGTGACACAAATGTCAGAGCACTAGGCATGATCAAGAAAGCTGAGCATGGGACTGGGAAGGTGGCTCAGCGGTAGAGTGTTTGCCTTGCATGCATTCATGAGGCGCTGGGTTCGATTCCTCAGCATCACATAAACAGAAAAAGCCGGAAGTGGTGCTGTGGCTCAAGTGGTAGAGCACTTGCCTTGAGCTGAAGAGCTGAGAGGCAGAGATCAGGCTCAGAGTATAAGCCCCAAAACCAAAAAAAAAAAGATCACAAGGCACTGAATTAAGTTCTGATCCTAGTAAAAATCTTTCTTGGTTTTAATGTGAAGAAGAACTTTTCCTTTCACTGCTTTTGAATCATAATCAATTCTGCATGTCAACCTGGGAGAAAGAAAGTAGATTAAAACAATTCATAAAGAAATGAAATATTGAAATATTGTTTCTTTCTTGAGAAAGGAAACTTTTTTATGTTCTTTACATTTATGTGTCCAATAAAACTTCGTTTGTAGTTCACTTAGGAAACAAAAGACCATCGGAGGTAGAATGTACAAGGTACAAACCTAGCAATTCTGCCAAAAGTTTCCCATTCATTTTGCAGATGTTCACAAACACAGACACATCTATTATTACCCTTCCTAATGAAATTTGATCTGTAAAATATTTGTAAATATAATTTGGTTTCTTTTTACTTTTAGCTGCAAAAAAATTGAAAGCAAATCACTTTTAGCTTCTCACTATATTTCCCAAAGTATGTGTTAAGAAAATACAGCTTGAAATGAAACAACAAATAAAGAACAATGATTAACAAGTGAGTAAACAAATACTTGTTTCTTGTTTGTCCATTGTTAATTTTGGCGCTGGTAATATCATTGAGACAAACCATGGCAGTGTGTGATTCTGCCAAGTTAATGTCTATAAAATTCACCTAGTGATCTGATTAGAATAGTGATTGATGATTCTCACATAGAAATCTAGTTCCTGGAGTTGAGCCCAGCTCATGCTCACATTGCTGAGCTCTGTGTTATTTTGAGATAGCACTGAGCAGTCATTAGCTTTGTCTGGGTTCTTACATACAGGTGGGCTTTTATATATTAATAATACTGGTATACCTCAGAGATATTACAGTTTCAGTTCCAGATCATTTTCATGAGCGAAAAATTGCAACAAAAGGATGACATATACATCCTCTTTTTCTAGTGCATATGAAAAGTATTTGTTCTCTCCTGTAATCTATTGAGTGAAATAGAATTAAGCCTGATAAAAATGTGCATAGCTTAAGTTAAAATACATTTTGCTAAAAATGTGCTAGCAGTCTTCTGAGTTCTTAGAAAAACAACACTGATAGATTGTCAATACAAGTTTGTCATACACTTTCAATTTGAAAAATATGCAGTATCTATGAAGTCCAAGAAAGCCTTTATATATATATATATAGTGTATATGCATGTGTGTGTACATATATATGATAAAATATTTGAAGATGTATTTGGAAATACACACATGGTTATATTGCAATAATTGTAGCACAATTAAATGAATGAAATATCATCTCAGTTCAAAAGTAGCTGACTTATTTATTATTTTCTAATAAAAACTTTTTTTTCTCAAATAGTATGCCAACTACTCTTAAGTAGTATAAGCATAAGGTGCAACAGTTGTTAGAGTAAGTTGTTTTTGTTTTGTATTGGTTTCTGTTTTTTAAGAATAAGAGTAAATAGAATAAGAATGCCCGTGTAAATGGTTATTTCTCAAGTTTATTGTTACTCTGGGGCTAAGTCAATTAAAACTCAACTTTCAAGAAAAATTGTGAACATTTTTCCAATATGTTGTAAAACTTACGTAGCAGAAATAATTTTTTTAATGTTCAGTATGTATATGTATGCTTAAAAAGTTCTGTTGTTTTACAGTAATCATCAGTTATTCACAATTTTATTTTTCATGTTTCAGTTACCAATATTTATGTCTGGTACAAAAATATTTATGTGAAAATTTCATAGAAACTATTCAATAACTCATAAATTGTCAGTAACTTCCATCACAATATATGGATTTTATTCTATTTTAACACAAGTTACTACTGTTAGTCATTGTGTCTAATTTATAATTAAACTTTATTGGATATGTGCACATATAGAAAATATAATTCATATAGTTGTAGTGTTTCTTACAATCTGTAACTTCCGGCAACTTTTGGAAGTCTTGAACATGTCCCTGTAGCTGGCAAAACTATATATCACTACACCAGAAAACTATGTCTCCCTTTTCAAAAGCCATTTGCTTAGCATCCAAAGCTTCAGAATTTTTCAACTATATTTTTTAACTATAGAGTAAAGCCTCCTATGTCCCAGCTTTGTAAAAGAAGGATGCTAACATCTTTTGGATGCAAATTATTAATTTCCATAAATATCTTCTTTGAAGACAGTATCTATAAGATTTTATTGGGTCTGAGGATGTAGCTCAATGTTAGAATTCTGACCTAGCATTTGTTAAGCATGAATATCTGTCCCTAGTACTTCAAAATAAATTGAATAAGTATATGAGTAAATAAACAATTACAAACTGAAATTATTTTGCTTATGAGTTACTCAAAAAATGACAAAAGAGACTCTGCTTCAAATTCAAAAATCTATACATTTGCTCACAATTAATTTTCTATTGCTAGGAGTACAGATTCTATCAGAATACCTTTTTCATTTGCAGGATTTCTGGTCAGAAGTATTGCTATTCAGAGAAATCATCTTTACCACTCAAACAGAACACTTCCAAAATACAGATTTCTGTTTTTAACTACTCTGAGAGATTATTTACTTGAAATGATCAAATGTGTGTTATTTGAGGAGAAATATTTGACTATTCATTATAGTTTATGTGAAAATGTCAAAAACACTCTATTTTTCATAAATATTCTTTAATCATGTTAGATATTTGTACTATGCTGAATATCTTATAATCAATTACTATGTGACTTGAGAAATTACAGAAACTGAAAATAATACTATTAATAATTTTTTAAAACTCATGTCCCATTGTGGTATGTCTGTGTTCTTTTGTTTTAAAAAGTGACTAAATTTGTTTTCCTAGTTTAAAATAGTCAAGTATATATCCCTCACACCTATTTGAAAAAGAAAAAAACATACGTTTGTGATCCTTATAAATTTATATACAATGATTTGCTGGCATGTCCCTCAATGATTGATGAGCTCCATTGCCTGGGACAAAGGCACTTAATCCTATTCAAGTGCCTACTTTATCATCCACTAGTTTCCTAGCCCTCCTAGAGAGCTGGCCTCCTGATCTGATCCTAGGACCTAGTGTATTCAGAGTCAAAGAGAGTTCCTTTGGTTTTATTTGTATTCATGTCTTCAAAACATTTTTTCTCCATTTATTCTATTTGCCTAAGTAAATAATTTATTCTATGGTTACATTTTTAAAATTCCCAAGGGCTTTTCAGTAAGAAAGCATAGGACAACTAATTTTTTTCACTGGAATGATAAGTTTTGTTTTTTTTTTCTTAACCTAATTTCCTCTCAACCTTGGTTGTGACGAAGTAGCTTATGATTTATACAGGTATTGATAGATGTACTTTGTCAAAGGATCTCTACTAAATGGTTTACAAACATTGCATACTCCAGAAACAGCGTCAATAATTTGTTGTTATATGCTTGAGCCTTGGACATAATGTCTTCTAAAAGATACTGATTATTTCAAATTTATATTCATATTTTATATCCATGTATTTGTTATATTGTTAAATTAAGGTTAATATAGCAAACAGTGAGCAATTTTTAATTGTTTCAGGTTGAAATAGTTTTTTTTTTCATTTTCAGCTATTTATGAAGTTACCATTTGGTTACCATTAGAATCTTTACTTACAAGGTATATATATAAATATACATTATATGTATATATATATAGTAAATATTTGTATATATACATATTGGGGGGGGTCGGTTGTGGGGCTTGAACTATGGGCCTGAGTGCTGTTCCTCAGCTGTTCAGCTCAAGGCTAGTGCTCTACCACTTGAGCTACAGCACCACTTCTGGTTTTCTGGTGGTTTATTGGAGATAAAAGTTTCATGGACTTTCCGGCTATATACATATATTATATATCACATGCATACATATATTAATACATATACATACACACATTGTTTTGCAGTCCCTGCAAACATTTTTGATTGGCACATATAGGTATTACTACTTGATATATAGTAATACATACACACACACACACACACACACACACACACACACACATTTTTGTGGTCTCTGCAAATGTATTTGAAAACCACATACAGGTTTTACTACTTGTAACTTCAGGAACTTTCAAGATTAAAATAAATGTTAACTTGAAAATAAGTGAGTAATTTGTTAGTGATTTGTCTTACGGCTAACTTACATGTGTTTAGGCTACGTTAGTATATGGGAGGTAATTAATAATAGAAACATTAAGGAACTATAATATATGCTCTTAATTACCTTTTAGAACCTGATTTCCATTTTTCTACTTAATGAACAGCAACCCAGCTTTCTTCTGGTGCATTAACTCTTCCCCTTTGGGTACTGTTAAGGTTTAGCATCTGTCATCCTTCTTAGATATTTGGAGATTCCTTTTGCATCTTTCTCTTCCATGCTCAGTAACCAAGATTAAGTGACTTAAGCTTGGTTAAAGGGATCTCATCATCCAGAGAGCTGGATGGTGTCTTCAGTACAAAGGGAATAGATGGAATCGACTTAGCCTACTTGGTTATTACATATTGTTACTAAAGTCCTCAGCATTGTAGTAAGATGTGGTTCTGATTTTTCATATAGTCTATGTGAAGGAAGATACTATGCTAGACCTTGTACCCAAGAACCAGAGGGCATCTGGTCCACCCAAACACAGGTCTCTGTTGGTTAGAGGATTCCCTTCTGATTCTGTCTTGTATCTCTCTCCCTGATTAGCTTCTCTGGCAAGTAAACATCAATTGTTTTCTAGATTCCAGGAATATTGATGGGAGTCCCAATATATTGGAGGCCTTATTCATTTTCCCCTTCCACTTTGCATGCAATATGAGATATGATATAACCTCTTTTCCACCTTTACTTTGGACCCCACAAAATAAGATTTCTTGGTGTGTGTTTCATTATTCATTCACTCTCAGAACACAAAGTAAAAACCAAGGGAATCTATGAAAAACCTGTGCATTTAATTTTTACCTGAACTGATAGCAAACTGGAGGACATCCAAAGTTCTGAAAAGATAAGAGACCCAAGCCAGTTTCTACAGATCTCCAAGATTGGAGACTTTTACTGCCACAGAAAGCTGTGACCCACTTATTTAAATACAGTGTTTAAGGATGCTTATTTAAGAGGCATACAGTTACGAATGACTAGAAACATCATGTATTTCTCTCTACTTGGAGATAGAAGGTGATCCTAGTGTAGGATATCTGAAAAGATATTTTAGGATTAAGTCTTGGGTCACCTCTAGTCTTGGGTCACTATGAGAAGGAGTGAAAAGACATCTTTCTAAACCCCACTTGCTATAATTAGAGCAGGAACATCTTTAGTATTGATTCTCACTTTTCTATTTCTTCTCCCCCAACACAAGACCAAACCACATGACCAGAACATCTCATCCCAGCATTAAGGAACAAATCAGACCAGATATTTCAGAGACCATTTGAAAGAGAACTTTTTAGAGACATGAAGAAAGATTGCAGAATCAGAATAGAATATTGCCATGTTTAATGGTTCATGCCTGTAATCACAGTACTCAGGATGGTAAGATAGAAAGATAATGAGTTTGAGACTAGCCTGGGCTACATAGCAAGTTCCAAATCAACCTGAACTATACAGTGAGCCTCTATCTAAAAACCAAGAACAAAAACTGAATCATTTGTTCCAGCCCTTCCAAAAGTAACTAAAGCCAAATTGTTATAGAGAAGTAATTTTGTTGCATGTATTACTAACAGGAAAGCCCTTTATCTCTCCTGGAAAGCAAAGTTGTATTTTCTGACATGTCCCTCATAATGGTGCTTCTATCCTTATGCTAAAATAATGAGTATCCTTTACTAGTGTATGTTAGCCATTATAACTTGTCCCCTTCTCTTGTGCTAGACCATTTCTGAAGAGTGGCCTGAAAAACCTAAAAGCTAATGTTCAACACCACAATTATTCAATACTGAAAGAATGTTTAAACAGAAATGGATGTAACAGCGGCTGGGAAGGTGGCTCAGTGGTAGAGCACTTGCCCTGGGTTTGATTCCTCAGCACCACATAAGCAGAAAAAAAAAAGCCAGAAGTGGCGCTGTCCCTCAAGTGGTAGAGCACTAGCCTTGAGCTGAAGAGCTGAAGGACAGCGCCCAGGCCCAGAGTTCAGGCCCACGACTGGACCCCTCCGCCCCCCACAAAAGAAATGGATGTAACAGATACTGAAAACAACTTTGGCAGAAAAGCAGACACACTTCACATTGACTTACAAATACTATGCCTCCAGTATTTTTTTTTCTTATGACATGTACTTTTGTTAAACTATAGCAATGAAGTGTGTTGAGACTGGTTTGAGAATGTAAGGTGAGGTAGAATGATGGAGGGGTAAGTGTGATCAAGGTACATTGTAGCCATGTATTGACATGAATTCAATATATAAAGTCAAAATGAAATCCCTCATGCAACTAGCTGATAGTAATAAAAATGTGGGAGAAAATATTTTTCTTAGCACACATTAATTTATAAGGGAAGTTTATTATGACATATACATACATGTATACAATGTGCCCCATCCTCCTCACCCCCTCAACTCTTCTTCCTTATCTGCCCTCCTCCCTTCTTAACACAATTTTAACACATTTCATTGTTCTATTGTTACATATGTATCTAATGTACTTGGTCCATAACCACCCTCACTGGGAATCTCCATTGGGGATTCATTTTTGAACCCATAGTGATGCTTAGCGACCACTTAAAGAAACATGACCAATTGTACCAGGATTCGTGACAGCCTTTCCCCATTTGTGATGTTGTGCTGGTTTTGGTGGAAATTTCTTTCTCTTGGAATAGATGCTGTGCAACAAGGAAAGGATGATCTGAATAGCTGGAAGTGTAGTGGTTGCCACATGCCAACATGAAGGAAGTGTTACATATCAATCACATTATCAATTTATAGAATGTAGATTCCTTATGTAAGCATTCCTAAGTACAGTGCAGCTGATCCACTACAAGGTCATGATCAAGTTGCTGGAGTACAGTTGGAAATTTGGCTGGGAAATAATCGACTTCCATGTTTTTCCAACGTGGGGACAAAATCCATTTCATGGTGATGAGAGTAAAATGCCTTCAGATGCTGGCAGTCTACCAGAGGCCACTTGAGATTTCAGGCTTCTTTGCCATTACCAGACGCTGCTTGAAGCCCATGCAATCATCTGCAGTAACTTATTATGAAGAATCATCTAACATGTTAAATTATACAAGACAGTAGAGAGGCACCCTACAGCAAGGCTGTTAAGAAGATTGAACCCACACATGGAATCATATCTGCCACAAGCAAGTCACAAGCAAGTGCCCATACTCAAGACTTGAATAGCATAGGAACCACCTTTTGCTTTTCTCTTTGTCTCACATTAAATTCTTAAAATTGAACTAATTTGCTATAAAAGTCAAAAAAGTAGAAAAGTTTACAAATAAAAATAATATAAACTAACATCTATTGTATATAAGTCATTAAGTCTCCAAATAATTATGTTCATTAATGTATTAGCACCAGCAATTTAACTCAGATGAGATTTCCTCAATTCTTTGCTTAGAAAGTTGTGACCTCTAGGAAATGCCTTTTAAGACTGCAGCAACACACTAATGTACCAAAAATTGGTATGGACCATCTCTAGCACTTTAGCACCATCTCTAGCACTTTCATCCTGATGACATATTTTCAGTGGCATAAAATAAGCAGCAGACTGTTACAAAAGGTTGCTAATAATTCTTCAGAGTTCCACCCAGCTATGACAAGGGAGCTGAGTTGCAGGAGCAAGCTCTGTCAGTTCATTTCCCCACTTCTATTCTTTGAATATTACTGTCACTTTGCTCTTTCCATGGAGGTGACCAGTAGGTAGTCAAACCAACGGGGCTGCCATAGTGGTGGTTGAAGACCACCCTTGGGGAAATGACCTACAATGTATAGGAACTGAAGACAATGTTGCCCCATTTGGATATAGCTATCTTTAGGAAAGAAATTCAATGGAGCTCCATATGGTTCACAGAAGGGAGTAAAACAGAAAGATGTCCACACTTTGAGGCCACCCAGACTGATATCTTCTCTATAAGAGAAGTATTGCTTTATATAAGCTTGAAACAAATGGAAGATATTTATTAAAGAATGAAACAATTGAATTTTTTAATGTGGCGAACTTTCAACAGGACAGATGATGATGGCAAATGAAGAAGAAAGCATGAGCACAACTGGTATTTTAAAGAATTTGTAAGACTGACACTGTTAAAATGATAAATGAGCAATTATGTAAAACATGAGTCTAAGTATTTGACTCTGTTGGTTGAATTAATGAGGCTGTCATCGACAAGAAAATTTATCTAACATTTTATATTAGTTATATTTTATATTATATCATCTATTATCTGTCAGGCTTTGGCCATTCATATAAAAACATGCTGAGTATTTGTAAGAGTTGACTATAATATATTAAAAGGGTATATATGGTTCTTCTATGGACAACACAAAATATATACAGGTAAAAGTTGGTTGAAATTGGTTCAGATTTGAAAACTAGATATGTTTTATGTCTACTTTTTGAGTTGATAATGTAAAGTTGCCATGGGAACTGAAATTCTGTACCAGAGTTCTTATGTATAGTTTTTCAGCAAAAACTGCAAAACAAGTAAACTAAATCATCTCTGAGCTATAGTTATTTCAACTTTTGTGCAAATATTTAAAATGCAAATGAATATGTATGATAATTTCTCTTTTTGTTTATTCTTCTTATAAAGGTGATGGACAGAAGGGATACATGTACATAAGTCAGGTAATGAATATATTACCTTTGGAACAGTATCACCTCTTCCCTCATTTTCTCCTAGCTTTTTCCTCTCGACCCTCCTTCCCCTACAATGTGTATAATTCATTTTCAACATAGTGTCCAGTGAGTGTTGTTGCTGCGTTTGTTCACCTTTGCATTTCCTTTACAAACAAATGTAAGTCAATATAAACCACTATATTTGATATTAGACTCTTTATATTCTTTCTAGTTTTACCTTCACTCTAGGTCAGTTTGTATACATAATTTCATGTGGGTGGACATGAAGCAGTCTGACTGGGATGAAATGCAATGATAGTTGGTCATATAACTTAGTCATGGATTTATAAATTATTTAGACATATTGATTAACAATTTCAAATTTTATGTGTACCAACAATTTAAATATGTCCAGAACATTAGTCAACATTATGATGTCATTAACAAACTTATTTTATAAAGTGAATTGCATGTTTTATTTTATTATAGTCTAGAAAAATTCAATTCCCTAAATCAACACTGTATAACCCAACTGAGGTCAGTTAACATTGTTTCAAAGGTTAACAAAGCTGTTCTGCTACTAGCATAGGAGTTAGCAGCCTGTCTTCTATTCACATTAAAATATGAATTATCTAAGTGATGAGGGATTAAGTGATTTATCCACATTTCACACATAGAAAGTGTGGAGCTGGGAAATAAAACTGGTAGTCCTGATCTAATCTGGAGACTCCTTAATAGGAATAAAATCAGAAATGCTTATATGTGCCATTGTTTTGATTGAGATGAAGTTGTCATGTCTTTTTTTGGAGTCCTGTTTAAATTCTGGCACCAATTCTCAGTTGTTTAACTTTGGACAAATTGCTTAACACCTCTCAGACTTTTCCATAGCTTAATATAGACATACAACCACAGAGTTCTAGTGTTTGAAAATGATTTCAAAATGTATAAAGTGGGGGCTGGGAAGGTGGCTCAGTGGTAGAGTGCTTGCCTTGCATGCATGAGGCCCTGGGTTTGATTGCTCAGCACCACATAAGCAAAAAGAAAAAAGCTGGCAGTTGCACTGTAGCTCAAGTGGTAGAGCACTAGCCTTGAGCTGAAGAGCTGAGGGACAGTGCCCAGGCCCAAAGTTCACGCCCCACGACCGGACTCCCCCCCCAAAAATGTATAAAGTGTTAGGGTATACTTACATTAAGAATAATGAAAATTTAAAATTGTCATGTATGTAGCCCCTATTACAGGGTCTGATAACTGATAATTTCTTTTTTTACCTAGTAAACCCTATGTTGGTTCACTCTACCCTGAAAATATGCCAATCCTCTCACCCCATCAAAAGTTTGTCTGTAGTTTATATCCCATTCCCTATAATCACACTGCATTTGAGTGAGAAATACGAACAATGAATCCTCATTCAACTGCTGAGAATCGTTATGAAATATAAGACATATGATATACACAGTCAATTCATACAGTATATTTATGTTCTACCAATACTTAAAATATGTTTTAACAAAAAATTAAAAAAAACTACTCTATGAAGGTAAAATGAGTTCATTTGTAAAGATATGCAGTATGTCAAATTTATTAAAATATATTATTTCAATGAGCCATTGCATAAAAGAAAGCTGAGGGAGTTTTCTAAAACATCACCTATTCCAATCAGGAACATTAGCATTACTGCATTTGCCATATCATAGTAAACAAAGCTTATGTAACTCTTGCCATCCCATGGAGGAAATAGTTTGTTAATTTGAGAAAGACTTCTCTGGGGAATTTTTCATCTATGACTAAATGTGAAATATGAACAAAATGTGATAAAAGGAGGGTTGTGAAAACACTTCTATGCCGTGTTTCACTAGAATTACTGGCCCAACATCAAAAGAGTAGGGATTATAAGGAATTGTAAAGAATGACCTTTCTCTCTGCTGCTGAGAAAAATGTTAAGCAATTTGAAATTTTGGAAAAGTTCTACAAAATATATGATATATTAACTACTGTGGATTTGCTATACCTAGAGTATATTTTTGGGTGAAAACTACAAAGGTACAAAGTACATTCAGTGCCCCATTTCAGTGGCTCACTCCTGTAATCCCAATGACTCAGGAGGCAGAGATCTGAGGATTAAGGTTCAAAGACAGTTTTAATGTGAGACTCTTATCTCCAATTGACTACCAAAAGCCAGAAGTAGAGCTGTGGTTCTACTGGTAGAGCACCCGCCTTGTGCTGAATAGCTCAACTATAGAGCCGAGGTCCTGAGTTCAAGTCTCAAGACCAGCATACATGGACACAGAAAGTATATTAGAGTTGGAGCAGTTGAAAAGACAGGGCAATTTTGACCTTCTCAATTGATGTTGGGGGCTTTCAACTGTCATGAGAAGCATTTTGAGTTGAACAATGTTTTATATAGATTCTTAAAGAATGGAATATAAAAAACAGTTCAGGAAAAAATAACCATTCTAGATAACTGTGTGGGATGTTACAGCTAACAAGGGCAATATATTTTTATAAATATAAGTAAAACTTTTCACAAAGGCCATTTCTTCTTATCCTTTTTCATATTCTCTAAAGACAACTCGCTCTCTAACAATGTAAAACTGAACTTACATATTTTTTTCTGAAAATGTGTGTTCTCTCAGCCTCTATTCTAGGTTTGAAAAACAAAAAAAAACCACCAAAAAGAAAGAAAAAAGAAACATTGAGTAAGTACTTTTGTAATTGCTTACGAAATACATCCCAACTTCTATTTGAGGGCAGAGACACTTCTCTAAAGGTAAGAAAAAAAGAGATCTATCAAACTATACTCTATCTAAGAAGATTTTAGGTCCTCTCTGCTCTTGCCTTTTGTGGGAGATTTTGAAGTTACAATTGATATCAGATTCAACATATATCTTCCCAATGAAACCTTGACACCTTGAAGTGCTAGCTTTACATTCTGAGCTACAGTTTCCACAATATATAAATACAGTATTTGATATACTTATAGTCATTCTTTCCTAATGTAAAACTAGGTCCAAACTAGAGCCAATTGCATGTATTACATACATACAATTTTATGCAGATATGGTCTACTGAAAAATTAATTCAGTGCATATCTAAATTTACCTTATCTTCCATAACTACTGTGACTCAATTAAGTAATAAATGTTTGCAAAACTTCCAGTGTTTTAGCTCAATAGCTACTAGATTTACTTTATGCAAATATTCTCAACTTTGTCACTAGTTTTTTGTTTGTTTGTTTGTTTTGTTTTGTTTTGCCAGTCATGGGGCCTGACCTCTGGGCCTGGGCGCTGCCCCTTAGCTCTTCAGCTCAAGGCTAGCCCTCTACCACTTGAACCACAGCACCACTTCCCACTTTTTCTGCTTATGTGGTGCTGAAGAATCGAATCCAGGGCCTCATGCATGTCAGGCAAGCACTCTACCACTGAGCCACCTTCTCAGCCCATCACTAGTTTCACTTTAAACAAATTCTTCCCTAAGACCTTCTAGAAGTTACCTGAATAAGTAGGTAGAGTTCTCATTCCAGTAGAAACAACAAGCTAAAAGATGGTTTAAATGTGAACAGCAATACAACTCTCCAAAAGCAAAATGAGATTATAACCAGGGACAGATAACTAAAATACTGAAACAAGTACAGAAATTGAGAAACACTGAACAACTAAAGTAGGTAATATAATAGTTTGGATTTATTTTTTTATTGTGAAAATACTGTACAGAGGGGCTACAATTACATGGACAAGATAATGAGTACATTTCTTATCAAGCATTGTAGCCTCCTCCTTTGTTTCCCCTTTCCATCCCTTCCCATCCTCCCCCTGTCCCCCAACCCAATCCTCCCTGCTAACCCCCACCACCACCAAAGTTGTAAAGTTCGTTTTCGACATAACGACTTGTACAACTCATTGTTGCAATGGGTCTACCTGTGTCCCTATTTAAACGACTTGTTTTTCCCCTTCCCTTCAACAAATTATGTCGACATCAAATACAGTGAAAGCAGGGGTTATACTGTGGAGGAGGGACATACAAAGCAACAAAGAAATAATCTTATAATTGTGTTAGAAACAGTCGCATGAAAGAAAAAAACATTTGAATACATATCTTAGGGTTCATTTCCCTAACATCAGCTTATCTGACCTTTTCTGTGTGACTCAGACATATACTAGACATTGCAAATAAGGGAAACCATGAGACCTATGTTTCTTTGGGCCTGACTTACTTCACTTAATATAATTTTTTCCAAGCCTTTCCATTTCCTAACAAATGGGGAAATGTCATTCTTTCTGATGGAGGCATAGAATTCCATTGTGTATATATACCGCATTTTCTTGATCCATTCATCTACTGAGGGGCATCTGGGTTGGTTCCATATCTTAGCTATAGTAAACAATGCTGCAATAAACATAATTGTGCTGGTAGCTTTGAGTAGTATTGTTTGTAAACATTTGGGTAAATGCCCAAAAGTGGGATTGCTGGGTCATAGGGGAGCTCTATGTGGAGTCTTTTAAGGAACCTCCATACTAGTTTCCAAATGCATGCATGTGTTTAACACATGGAAAACCTAGCTGAATCATTTGACAATAATTGTCTTGCCCAAGAGAGGATATATGAAGCTGAATCTATCATTGCAGAAATAAAATTGAAATTCAAATACACTTATTGAACTGAAACACTCTGGCTATGTCTCCAGTGATTGTTTTATTCACAAATAGATATATCATTACCTCCAAATTGTGCATCCTCCCTGAATCTATTTTTAATGTATATCATTAAGGACCTTTGGTAAGAAAATGTGTTTTACCTTGAATAGAAGAACATTAGAAGATTTCACTTATCTAGTTTCAAAAGAAGTATATTTACAGAAGATAAATAGGCACTTGGCATCTTTTGTGAAGATGGATTTAATGGTTACAGAGACTACACAGGCCACAAGGCTATTTAGGAATCCACATTTCCACTTGTACAATTCACTTGTTCTGGTAACATTCGCGGAGAATACGTAAGGTAATTGCTGCAAAGGATCAAAAGTTGCGGTCAGAATTGTTCTTAGAATTTTTCTAGCTCCCTGTACTTACAAATATGCTTAAGGGTACTTAATGAATAACCTTTTACAGATGCACCACCCTTTCATTACCACCTGGGCTAGAAGGAAAAGACACAAAGGTAAGAATTATTTCCTTACAGTTTCAACCCACCTTTCAATAACAGTGGCACTTTGTAGATGGCATCTATCAGTGGGAGGAAAATTATACCTTAGGTCATTTTAGGCAGAGTAGACCATAAAATGAAACACTATAAAATCTTTGGGTTTATAATAGTACCATGTCATAAATCCTCCCTGTGGAGAGACAGAGCTCGTGGTGCTTTATATTTATAATATACACAATGGAACAATGGACTAAGAATATCCTAATTCAAGAATTATTCTTTTTGTTATTAAAGAAATCACTTAAATCTTTAGGGACATCGATTTTGTATCTCACTGTGGGAAAATATACACACATGTATCTACACACATTGCATCACAAGTGTAACTTTTAAGAAATGGAAACAAATAAACAAAAAGTTTTTCTCATTTTAACTAATTCAAATTGTTTATTTGTAAGGAAATAAGAAAGCTAAACAATAAAATATGTTTTCTTCCTTTCTTCTCTCAAATTTTATTTTTAATGTTCCTTAGAACTAATGGCATAAATAGCTAGTAAAACAATCATCTGAAGCTCAAGAAAAATGACAAAGACGTGCATATAACATAACCTTCAGTCTCTTTAGGTAAAACTTTCAGAAGTTTTCATCAAAATATTTTTTTTAAAAACCTTTGATTCTCAAAGTTTAATTCTTTTCTTTTTACATAGACTAATACTAGACTCATCTAACACTAAAAGTTGGTGGTTTCCTATTTTAGTAACACCTATAACTCAGGTTCTTTTCTCTGGTAGATGACCTTTTGAAGGTCATGTTCCTGTGACCTATATAGCCAGGGATATTTACTTCTAATGACCCTGGATACAACTGGGACCGAAAACTTAGGTCATTCTTAGTTCTGTGATCTCTTCTATATGATTCGGTCCATCTAAATGCCTATTAATTACATTTGTTTTTTGTTTTGTTGGGCTGGGGATCTAAGTGTTTGTCTATATCTCAAGCTATGAGTCATATGCATGTGTCCTGCAACTGATATACATTTTCAGTCTGTGACTATATTTAAATATGAAAAAGTTTGGGCTGAGTACCTGGTAGTCTTTAGCCCTAAGCAACCTCTTTATCCTCCGCTCCTTTTTTCTTTCTAGTGTTGTGTGATACAATAGGCTTTTGTTACATGTAGGTACTGAACAATGTAAGATACAGTTTGTCAAAACTAAAATGGTCTTCAAATATAAAAACTTTAATTAATATTTGTTATTTTTAGGTTAATTATTTTGGAACATAAAAAACTAAGACTGTTTTGATATATCGCATTCAATACATTATTACAACTAAATCCAACTGATTATGTTTAACCTTTAAAATTGTATGTAATATATACTACAAGAGAGCATGCAATTTTGATTCAGGATACATATGTAGTGGACGGATCTTTAGTTAGATATCAAGAGGAAGAATAAGGTATTCCATTTTAGGTGTTGCAAAGTCTTTTATGAATTTAAGAAGTTCCAGTCTGTTTCAAATATTTTTGTACATTTTTGTGGTATAAATGCTGTACAGAGGGGTTACAGTTACATGAGCAAGGTAATGAGAACATTTCCTATTGAGCATTGTTGCCTCCTCCTTTGTTTTCCCCCTACCATCCCTTCCTTCCCACCTCCACAACTACCCCTAAATTCTGTTAGATTTTTTTAATGATACTAGACTTACCCAAAGTTTGCTTGATTCTTCCATAGCTTTTGTCATGTCCCAGAAAAGTCCCCTTTAATTTTGTTTATTTGTGTTAATTTGTTAATACTAATAAATTTAAATTAAACATACTGATTCTCTGCCTCTACAAAGAAGCCTCTATTTCTAAGGTCAATGTTCAGAATGAAGCACTCTATCCCTCTGTCAGACCAGAGTATCATGGCAGTATTCTAACTTCCATGACTTTCATGGCATCCTCGTTTAGCCAGAAGACATTACAGTCTTTACAGAAGTTTTCCTACTCCCTAAGCAAATATAGTACATCTTGATTTTTCCATTGAACACATAACAAAACTACTCTATCAGGTAGGCCTCATTTTAAAGGTATTTTCAGTGAAAAATGAAGGTTACAATTATACATCTGGGCTGTTATCCTTGGATGGCAAATTCGTAAATGAGGAATGTGGTATTAGTACTTTTTGTTAACTATGTTTTTCTATGGAAAATTCTTCACTTCCACCATTCAAGTAACTTCTTTTCTATATTTAGGATTACCATATTTCCCCGAGAACATCTTTTTTTGTTGTTGTTGTTGGTTGTGGGGCTTGAAATCTGGGCCTGGGCACTGTCCCTCAGCTCTTCAGCTCAAGGCGAGCGCTCTACCACTTGAGCTACAGCGCTACTTCCTCCCCGAGAACATCTTGAAGAAACCTTCCTCCCCCATCCCTTTGAAAAAGATTAACTCATTAGTAATTATGGAAAACTGACTCAAACTTCCCATACCTTTTCATTCCTATCTCTAACTCCTACTTTCTGGGTAATCCATCAAATTTATTCTCCCACATATCTGGACTTCTAGATATTAAAAACCTACTTTGAATTAGGGTTAAGCAACGATAGTTTGATAATAAAATCATTTAACTTCATCATGACTATGATTATGATTGAAGCAATATTATATTTTTAAAGTTATTATTATTAAGTAGTAGTACAAAGGGGTTGCAATTCCTTAAGTCAGGTTATGAGTACAATCTCCTTGACAATGTCACCTCTTCCTTTGTTCTCCATATTTCCTCCCTCATCCTTACCCACAAGTTACATAGTTTATTTTTTACATACTGTGTGGTTTGAATGTAATAACTGCATAGGCTTATTCTTCCTCCCTCCATTCATGTGCGCTCCTTTTCCCCCAAAACACATATTTATATTTTCTTACATTCATTTTGATAAGCAGTACTTTAATTGTTCAGAAGAGTTTTGCCTTTGAATTCTCCCTATAAACCCTCCTTAGTTTGTTTATGTGTTAATGCCTTGAGCGGTGTATGTGTTATAATGCCTAGTTATATTTTAGATCTAGCTTCTACATATATTTTTCTACGCTGTTTGTCTATCTGAGCCTGGCTTATTTCACTTAACATGAACATAGGTTCATCCATTTCCTTGCAAATGACATAATATTACTCTTTTCAATAGATGAGTAAGATTCCATTGGCAGATATCCCACATTTTGTTGATTCTCTCATCTCTTGTAAGGCATAACTTGGCCTTTTGGAATAGTGTAATGATAAACATCGATGTGCAAGTAAAACAGTATTATCTGGACAGATCTAGGAAGCTGAAAATACAACACTCATTGTCAACAATATTGACAATGAGATACTTAAGTAAACACACTCTTCTCTCTACTTTGAACATACAGGTCTACATACAATACAATATAATATAATATAGTATGCATAATGATAATGACGCATGAGATTGGGGTGTTTGTCTCGGATATCATAGAGATAGGTAATTAATTGGCTTAGAGCACCATAATAAACTAGAATACTTTGTTTCTTTGATTCTGGATGCTGAACTATAAGATCCATGTGCTTTCAAGGCAGGGTTATTCAGAGACCTCTTCTGAAAGACACCTATCATCTATGAGTGTGCTCCCAGGAACTTGCCTTCAGGAGCCTACAAAGGAGGACAAGTTCTTTGATACTGCTCTGCATAAGGACTGTAATCTCATCATGATGGATCCAGCTTTAGGATATATGCTAGTCCAAATGTTGTCCTAAAGGCCTTATCTCAACATATCATGATAGAGGTTAGGGCTTCAGTATATGAGTTTGGTGTGAGAAGAGAAATTATAGACATAACTACCCTCCCACCCCCAACAGAAGTTGTAAAGTTCGTTTTCAACATAGTGTATTGTACATCTCATTGTTACAATAGGTCAACCTGTATCCTTATTTAAGCATTGTATTACTTCCTTTCCCCTCCCCAAATTAGAAAAATACTGTACAAACAAAGTGCAGTGTACCTGATTCTTTATGTTGTATTTCAATAATACTTGTGTAAGTTGAATAAGTACTATAAATACTAGAGGTTTGAATATAGTCAGACTCTGAAGAGTTATGATTATACTTTACTGTAATTATTTTCTTGAGGGCATGAAATAGAAGAAACACTCAGACAATTTGAATTGATTAGGTTTTCAGTTATCTTTTAGAAAATTGCCTATAATCAGGGAAGAATGTACATTCTTCTTTCTTTGGGGGAAATTATTGATATGGTCAGCAGGGTATGTTTAAATGTTTCTGTTACTTTTAAAGTATGACTGTGTTTCCTACACTTCTAAGAACTTCTCTTGGTCACTAGAGAACATTGATAATTGGGTCTGTTCCTATTTTTAAGGGATCTTGGGAAATTATTTTGGTGTTACTATCTATATAAACATTTTGATTAAAATATAGTAAAAATACAGGATACTATCTAAGACTTAGTGATTTATTGATGAGTTTGTAAAATAATAGGTAGAGAAAACTCACTAGCCTTTTATTTATTCAATTAGTTCATGTGAAAATTCTTTGTAGTATCTTACATAATCCCGGTGTTTGGCTCCTGAAGTCACTTCTTCATGTTCTTTCCTTTCCAATGTGTCATGGCTAACTTTATATCTCCCACCTTGAGAAAGGTAGCCACACAGCTATTACTCACAATGTCATGATCTTCACAACCTGTTTATATTGAAACAATATAGATCTTCTTGCTACTGCAGTTCCCTAATGCCATTTATTTAGTGCTGGTTACATCATTACTCACGATGCTGTGCCATCCATCACGCTGCCCTGGAACTGGTTTCCAATGACTCTCTCAATGGATGTTACTGTGCTGTTTGAAAAAAAAAGACCTTAGATGCATGTTTCACCCAAACTATCCAGGAGTTTGAATAGTAATTTGGTTTCTGGCCAAGCTAAATTTAGTACATGAAAGTTTATTACATAGAGAGCATAGCTTCTATCAAACATATTATTTCTTGAAATATTGAGGTTATAATCATCGCATTATGAAAGTCTGATTTACTGTCACATACAACATCAGCCAAGACTATAAGTGGCCTATTTGAATAAGTGGGGCGTCACAAATTTCTAACATAACTAATCTCTACATATTGAGGTACTAAAAAAAAACTCGTCATAATTTTTAAAGTCAGAGATCAAGGTGAAATCATGGTTATGCTCTTGGTGAATCCTATTTGTCTGGTTTTGAGTAATATGGGACTTACTCTCTGGCCAATTTTTATAAGGATACTAGTTTTCATTTATTAAAGTTCTACCCTCATGATCAAATTTATTTATCTTGGAGTCAAGTCCTGGAAAGCTGGTCAAGGAGCCCTTGTATGGACCCAAATTGGCAAATCCAGGTATTCTTTGAAGACCTCCGTATTAAAGACCTCAGTGATATGGCACAACTCACTGTTAAATACCCTAGAATGAGATGTTAATTTGTTTTACATTTTTGTCTATTGTGTGTTCAAAATTAAGATTGAATTTAGAGTTTTTGCATTCTAGACAATAAACTGAGCTACCTCTCTAGGCTCTAGGATGTTAAGGTATTTACAAAAGGAGGGATTACTTACTGGGGCCCCAAAATAATATGCTCTATAATTCTACATTATCTCAAACTCATTTCTTATGAAAACTTCTGCACTTATACTATGTTTCCACAATTTCCTTGTTTGTTACAAGCATTTGAAACTCCTCTGCAGTGGTGCATCCAAAGCCACCCATGTGTTTAAAAACATTCTTTTTCCCTCACATACTATTTGTTGATTCCTGTTTCTAGAATTCAACTGTTCATCATTCTAAAGAAAGGTGGAGAGAAAAGAAGCAATGTAATTAATATCTTCTTGCACTTTATTTTTTGGTCACTTAAAGATTAAGACAAATGACCAAGACAAAGAGAAAAGGAGCAATTGACTTGGTTCTTATTCAGACTAATTATAAGAAATGGGGAAAAATAAAAGATCTTTGAAAGGATTTGTTCTTTCCTTTGTTTATGCAATTGTGTGTATGTTGGGCAGAGATAAGGAATGAAAGGATAATAATATGCTATAGAATGTGGAGGGTTAAAATAGCAGGAGAGCACTATGTTAGGATTTGTATGTTTGGGAGATATTTCTTTTTTTTAATGGAGAAACGAAGATCTCTTTCTTGAAAAAATGTGTTTAGTTTTCAAAATCCTAATTCTATATGTAAAATCATATACAGTTTTAAAAGCAGGAAAATACAATCTTTCATAATATTAGCAACACATAAGTAGAAAAATAATACAGCTCTCTAAAGCAAAGTTAACTTGCAACACCAACAACAAAAAACTAAAAATCTGGTAATCTAGAAGAGAAAAGCTCCCTCTGATTAAAAGTACAAGAATCCCATTTTAAAATTGGATTTTGTGATAGCAACCCATCAGAGATTACAAAGAACAGACCTGATTTGATCCAGTTCCCTGCAATGAGCTAGCTGACTAATGGACACTGCTATCTGAATTAATTAGCATCAATTTGTTTTTAATAAAAAGCTTCTGAAGCCCATTTTGATAATGAATGCCATCCAGAGGAAAATCAAACAGTGCTCTCTGATATATATGGAGCCACAGCTGTACATATTTGACCCCTATTTTACACAGTTGCGCCTCATTGATTTCTTCTGTTAAACTCCTGGACTGAACACTGAACAATGGTGGGAGTGCTCATATATCTTCACAGAGACCGGGTCTATGAACTGTAGCCCTGCAGCAGGGCCAGGGCGTTTCTGCACCTCTAGCATTGGCTGCCTGTCCCAATGACATATGACCCAGATACTGTCCTTAAGAACAAATAACCTCAAAACTGTGACCGTGGAATCAGTCTTTATGGACACAAACAAAATAAAGTATTTGAGACAAACCTTATCTATAGCCGAGCTGCAGGTTAGTTCAGTTCAAATTCAGACTCACAGAGCAGCATTAGTACTAAAGAAATCACTGTACTTAATTGTAATTCAAAGTAGAACAGAAAACTATTACCAGCAGTTGAATGTATCTTAGCATAACTAGAGTGCAAGCAAAACTATTTCATTAAGGAAGAAGCTTACTGGCCATTATCTTTGCTGAAATTTTTCCAATATTTAAAAAAGAATTGTATACTTATTTATGTTAACCCCCCTTGTAATGTTTTTAGTAATGACCAAAATTAAAATGTATTCAATATCCTATTATTTCATATTTATAAAAAATAGTTGTTTCAATAACTGTGGGTAAATAGTTTGTGTATGTTTATCTTACATAGATAATAAGATAACATGATAATAAGATATACCAAGGCTCATTTGGTACTGATTTTCAGTAAAGGAGAATGGTAAAAACAGAACAAAAGCCACGAACTAAAAGAAAATCCTAAAAGGCTTTAGTTTAGAAATATGCAATCGGTGTATTTGTTATTAAGTATTAAGCCAGAGTTGGACCCTTAGATACTCCTTCATGTCTAGCAAGAACTATAGCTTGTGAAAGCCACCCAATATCTTAGGTCAACACAAAGAAGTTTCCTTTATTTTCTAATATATAGGTAACCAAGATCTATGCTTTGTTTTTACTTTACTTTTTTTCCTGTATGATGTATCACATTATAAGGTTACATTATAAAGATTTCAATCTTTACAATATTCCTTTTTTGGTAATTTATGATTTCTTATATCAAGAAAAGGCCTATTTATAATGCTATGGATGCAACTTACATGAAGAATTGTATTTGTTTATTGTGACTATTTTAAATTAAAAGTTAGAGATTAGCACAGCATGTATAAATAAGTTTATATACAGGACCTGTCAAATAATAGACACATGTAACTATTCTTTATATTATGGGTTAAATTTAATCATGTTAATTATTAAATGGTGCTATATGTTGATATATTTAACAACCAATACTCCTTTTAAAACCTTTTCCAGATATTCAGTCAGAAGAGAATGCAAATCAAATACACTACGTAAGAGCAACTAGAGAAAGATTAGATTGTAAATAATGTCTAAGGTGATGGAGAATATAGGGTAATTATCTTTAAAATTATTAAAGCTTTATACACTCCAGTATTGTAAAGCCTAGAATGCATGGGAGCATTGAGTCTGTACTCATTCAATTTACTAGCCAAAAGCCAAACTCATTAACCTACAGAACTTTGGAAAGCTATGTTCGAGCTGCTTTGTCCAACTGGTTATATATGACTTCTTTATGTTGTTGTTGGTCGTAGGGCTTGAACTCTAGGCTTAGGTGCTCTCCCACAGCTCTTCAGCTCAAGGAGAGCACTCTAGTGCTTGAGCCACAGCACCACTTCAGATTTTCAAGTGTTTAATTGGAGATACAAGTTAAGAGTCTCACGGACTTTCCTTCCCGGGCTGGCTTTGAACCGTAATCCTCAGATCTCAGCCTCCTGAGTAGCTAGGATTACAGGCATGAGCCACTGAAGCCGCTGGAGCCACTGGACTTTTAAACAGCATGTAATACATGAATTTTATATCTGGCTATATATGACTTCTGAACAGTATGCAATCCAGGAATTTTATATCTGGCAAGCATAATTGTGATGCTCTGACTGTACACACCAGATTGTGTTTCCCAGACATCTACCAAGAAGCCACCTGTCAATGGCATAAATGTGATAGAAGCTGCAGAGTTGAAGGTTATCATTTGCTAAATTGAAAGCAAGAAACTAGAAAGAGATTGATATACCCATTCAAATTACAAACTTTTAAAAAACAAACAAACGGAGAACTGAATTTATTATTATTGCAGTAATAGTGGGCCTGGAAATGTGTCATGGTATGAGTACACAGAGTCACTCAGAAATTCTCATTTTCTGGTTTATATATGCTTTTGAATGTCTCTAATTAGCTCAGAATAAAAAGGAAAACTATATATTTTAGAAGATTGTTCCACTGTCAGTAAGATAGTTTAGATTCCACTTAGAAAGAAATAAGATATCTTATTCATGTTATTTTAGAATGGATCGGAACAATTAAGCTTACTACCTTATCATTTTTTAATTGAATTGTTTGCTGCTGATGTACTTTTTTTTTTCTTTCTGGTCCTCGGGCTTGATCTCAGGTCCTGGACGCTGTCCCTGAGCCTCTTTGTCACCAAAGCTAGTGCTCTATCACTTGAGCCGCAGTGCTACTTCCAGCTTTTTCAGAGTAGTTTCTTGGAAATAAAAGTCTCACAGACTTTCCTGCCCGGTCTGGTTTCAAACTCTGATCCTCAAATCTCAGCCTCCTGAGTAACAAGGATTATAGGCTTGAGCCACTGGTATCCAGCACCTTAACTACTTCTTAATCTTGATAAAATAGATAAAAGCCCCATGCTAAATACTAAGGGGAAAACATTGCAATTTAAAAGTCATCGCTATAAATCTTATACAAGGTTCTGTGTTGTAAAAGGAGGCTTCAGGGATGTGAACTAAAAATGATTTTTTAACAATTTATGTGTCCAATCCTTACTTCAACTCAGGCATATCCCAGTCTCCATCTCCCCAGTTTGTCACTGAAGTCTTCATATTTCAAAGACCTTTTTGTTGAGCTAACAGAGCCAAGGATTCATGTAATAAAACCTCAGCTTGGTGTTACATGTTACAATGTAGTCTCTCTAAGCTATTGCTGTCATTCCATAGGGTCCCCAGTGTGCTGCCAAAGCTTTGTAAACAACATAACAAGGGTCAAATGCTGGGTTGCCCATGAGGAAAGCAAAAGAGACAGCAGAAAACCAGAGACACTGCAGGGAAAAATATACATGTCATAAAGTTGGACTTGTGTGGTGTTTAACTGAGTTGTTTAATATTCAAATCCCAGGAGTTTAAACTTACTGCATTTGCTAGCAGCCTATATGGCTCATTCACACACACTGCCTTGACTAAAGATCCCCCTTTTTTCCCCAGCACCTAATAGCATAGCTCCAGCACTGTGCATACAACAAATCATAAAGCATGCCTGCACTCTGCTATGTATCAGAGTCTCTTAATATGCCAACAAAGTTCTCCAAGGTCAGGAAAGCAGTTTATCAACCTTTTATATATCTTATAGCAGCAATAAATTCATTCTAGTGAGGGACCTATGAATATTTTAGATGCTCTGTGAGAAAAACTCATTGGCTTTAGATAGTCTGTGTATCTCTAGTTTAGGCTCAGGACACAGCTATTGTTGTCTATCACATTCTGTTATTGTTATTCAGCTAGTGAAGATACTGTCACACATCTTTGCTGTTAAATAAATATCATTTCCATTTAGAAAAGAGCACACCAATGTTTGTGCTTTGTTGCTTATTGGTGTTCTGATTATTTACTATATTAAATTTTTGAAGAGACACAGGAATCATGGAGATTTTTCTCAGACATCTAATAGAAAATATGTTGTACACTTTGGATTTTTATCTATTTGTGTATTTTTTTCTTCTTCAATAAGTGAAGCACACAATACAACTTGAGAATCATAAGTCATAATATTTTCACTTAAACAGCATGGTCTACTTTTCAGAATAGGTGACATTATTGTTTCATATACATACCAGATAAGGTAATGTGGATGTGCAGATATACTGGAAAGTCATTTTATAGTGTCTTGAATTATAAAATGATTATTCCAACAGTAGTATTTGTATAAATATACATATACTTATTTTCAAAAGAAAAAGGGAGCATAAAGGAGGGTAGAAAGTAGATGTAAAAAATATGTATAACCAATATCAAAGACTACGAACTCTCAAACCTGAAGCAGAAGCCCCTATTGTTTGAGAATTGTTAAAGTAGAAAAAGAATTGAGTTTTACCGTTTTCATTTTTTCACATGGATATACACACATCTAAATGTGTACCTCCCTTCAGCACAAGGAATTTGGGCTGATTGCTCCTTTAATCAAAGCCCATAAAATACCCAGATGTATTATTCATTTAGAAATATTCTTTTAAATGTTTTTACATTTTAATTGTCAACGTGATGTACGGAAGGGTTCCAGTTACTTAAGTAAGGTAATAAGTACATTTCTTGCCAAACTTGTTAACCTTTTCTCATTTTCTCCGACTTTCCCTGCCCCCTCCCTATCCCCAAATTGTACAGATCATTTCCACCATACTATCTTGTCTGTATAGCTGTTGCATTGGTTCTTTGTCTCACTATTCTGTTGTTTCCCTTCCCTTTCCCTAATTCAAATAAACGTATAAACAATACCAGAGTACCAAAATCAAATATAGTGACATTTGCTTCAAAGTAAAACTTGAATCCCAAATTGTTTTGTTCATTTGTTTGGCTTTCCTTTGATACACAACTTATCCTTGTAATGTATATTGCCAATATTAAGGAATTTAAACTTACACTGAATGTTGTACTCATTTTTCTCTTTACCTCTGCTAAATTACTTACAGATTGTCTGGGCCATTTTAACCCAATTAAGGATTTTTTAAAAGCATGTCGTATATCCATAAAGATGCTATCATCAGCTATGATAACTAATACCTGACCCAAATTTTCATACCTAACTGATTCATTGTGTTTTTCTGACTTTAAATATTTAAATATTTATTCCTCTCTTGGCAATGAGATGTTTAATATTGTATTAGCTCCCTTCCTACATCACTCATTTATTCCTTTCCAGATATATCTCTGGCCCATCACTTCCCCAACATGAATAACTTTGATGCAAAGATATTGTTTCTGTATGTATTCTCAGATAGCTTTTCTCATTTTGTTCTTTTTCTCATGCGTACTTAGAGCTCTCTGCTTGAGTGACATATAAATAAGGATAAGGTTAAAATATAAAATTGATTTCAATAACACTTTCTTCTCAATCAATGGCAAACTCATTTCTTAATTTGATATATCTTTCACACATGCCATTTAACATCTGATGTTAAAGGTGAATACAATTTTATTTTTAACTTATTTATAATCCAGATAATAAGCAAGCGATCATAAGACATAAACAAAATAAAGTGGTACAAAACAAAAACACTTATTTGAGAATATCTTTTCAATCATTTAGTCCAATTATCTCTTATCTTTTCAAATCTAAAGTCTTTAATAATAGCTTTGTGTGTGTGTGTATAAAGCCTCTTCTTAGACTTTATAAATGGGTTAAGAAAGCCTATATCCTTATTTAAGTGACTTGTCTGTGTTTTTTTTTTTGTAACTTTCCGCAAACTCCCATTTTAATGCTTAATCAAAATCCACTGGATTAACATTCATTGATGGTATTATTGATAAACATTCAAACTCTTGTTAGCTTCTGGGTAGTAAAAATAATGCTGGTAGAAATATTTCTTTTTTTAATTTTAATTTTTTGTGAACATACTGTGGTAGAAATATTTCTGAAGTACATTTTTTCTTAAAAATTCTTTATAAATTCCTGCTCAGTATACTCTCAGAGTGGACTTGTTAGGTCTTAAAAGTACATATGCTTAACTAAAAATCAAAACTTACCTTAACTGATTTTAATAATTTACATTCTTATACGTTTGTATCTTTTCAAAGAAAAGTGTTATACTAGTAACATTTCAGGTGCTTTAAATCTTAATTTCACTGACATTAATAATGTTAATGTTTATTTGGGATAAATATTATAACACCTATTAAATACTATCTATTTATATCTATTTTAAATTTTCTTTTCCTTTCAATTAAAATGAAAGAATAAAATTGAAAGGTAAGTATATTTTATACCTTTTCACTCTTTTGTGAAGTCTTTTTTTTTTTTGGGTCCAATCGTGGGGCCTGAACTCTGGGCCTGGACGCTGTCCCTCAGCTCTTCTGCTCAAGGCTAATGCTCTACCACTTGAGCCACAGGACCACTTCTGGCTTTTTTCTTTTTGCTTATGTGGTGCTGAGGAATCAAACCCAGGGCATCAGGCATGCAAGGCAAGCGCTCTACCACTGAGCCAACTTCCCAGCCCCTTTTGTAAAGTCTTTTTGATGACTAAACTATATTAATTCTAATGTAGTCCACTTGAGAATCTTTATTTATTTATGCATTTATTTTTGGTGGTGGGGCTTGAACTCTGAGCCTGGGCGCTGTTCCTCAGCTCTTCAGATCAAGGTAAGCACTCTACCACTTGAGCCACAGCGCCACTTCTGATTTTCTGGTGGTTAATTGGAGATGAGTATCATGGACTTTCCTGCCCGGCTGGCTTTGCACCACCATCCTCAAATCTCAGCCTCATGAATAGCTAGCATTATAGGTGTGAGCCACTGGCACCCGGCCAAGAACCTTTTACTTCATAGTTAATATACAATATTTCCTCTAAACTATCAGCTTCTTTTTCATGGAAACAAAGATTTTATTATTATTATTTATTATTATACTACATTAGTTTTATTCTTTGCTTTCACATTCCAGACTCTGGTCTACTTGTGAATGCCAAATACTCTAACATTAAATTTGGGGAAACTATTTATTTTTTGAATATCAATTTTTGTTCAAAGTTCCATGAGTACTTTTGTATTCCATTCTATTGGTTAAGTTGCCAATCCCATGTCAATGGTAAATATTCTTGCATATGAAAGCTTGATATGTTGTGATGTCAATTCTTAGCAACTAATTCTTCTCTCTGTCACAATAGAATTTTTCATTTGCAGTAATTCTTTGTTAAGCTGTCAATAGAGGGCATAAGAGAGACATTGGAGGAGGAAGGTCTTTGATGGTGTGCTTGTTATTTTGTTTTTGTTTTTTTTGTTTTTTTCTTTGCTCTGGTAAGGATGGAGGATCACATGTCCAGGAGGTTCAAGATACACTGTTTCGATTCTTGGCTCAAAAACATCAGTTCTTGAGCAAATTTCCACTCCCTACCTGCTCTTCCTGAACCATGTAATCAAACCTCAAATCCCCAAAGTAAGCAAACTCACTACTCTCTGTGCTCTTCTAACACTCAAGGTCATCTGACCAACTCTGAAGAGCTTTTAGCTGCTTATACTCTTGCAAGTTGTCTCCCATTCATCTCTGACTTCTGTCACTTTGCACTCTAGGTGACATTTTGGGCAGACTCTGAGTAAGCTTATAGCTTCCTGATGCTCCCTTGATTGGACTCAGGTACTGGAAACTGGATTGATTTGATCCTCCTTTTTTTTTTTGTCGGTCGTGGGACTTGAACTCTGGGCTTGGGCACTGTCCCTGTGGTCTTCAGCTCAAGGCGAGCGTTCTACCTACCTCAAGCCACAGTGCCACTTCCTGTTTTCTGAGTGGTTTATTGGAGATAAGAGTCTCACAGACTTTCCTGCCCCGTCTGGCTTTGAACTGGGTTCCTCACATCTCAGCCTCCTGAGTAGCTAGGATTACAGGCGTGAGCCACTGGCACTCAGCTTTGATCCTACTTTTTATTGCAACTTTTTTATGTTTTAAATTCTGAGACTTTATTTTATATTGTTATCTGAGTAAATTACTGAGCAAATTACTGAGATGTACCTTAACTTTGTGAATATTATCATATGCAAACCACAAAGAATTTGCACCCATACTAAGAGGACTGAACTGAAATAACAATATGAATTCAAGGTCAAGATGCAGAATGAAAGCACTTTCCTGCCAGTAAAGGTAAACAAGCCCTTTAACACCAAACACTTCCCACCATTTAGCTAGGATGGTATATCATCTTGAAATCAGGCATGACAAAGTCTTTGCCAAAATAAGAACACAGAGAAAAAGACCCAGCTTCTATCTCTAAGAATGTGTGAGGCAGCCTTAGCCTTTATACTTCCAATTTGCCTACTGACCTAACAACACTGAGCAAAGACTAAGACATTAACCAAGTGATATGGCTCATTAAGCACTCACACAGTCTCTTGGCAGTGTTAAAATCTTGCTATTTACCGTGTCATTGCCAAATGTTCCCTTACCAACAAGGAGGGGCCACACAAAATAGGCCCAATGAAAGAACAGACCTGTACCATTAACTTCTGCCAGCTTCATCAGTCTAGCGTATAAATGAGGACTGATCAAAATAGCAAAATTCACACCATTGTATATTTCTTTTTTTTAACCTAAAGAGAGAAAAAAGAAAACTTAAACCAAGAGAGCAACAAAGATACCATGAAGGAGCAAATATCATTCATATATCAAGAATTTTTGAAAATTTTAATTTTGTTACAAAGGTGTTGTACAGACATGTTACAGTTACATTAGTAAGGCACTGAGTACCTTTCTTGTCTAACATTGTTACCCCCTCTCTCATTTTTCTCCCACTTCCCCCTGCCCCAAGTTGTAAAGTTCATTTCCAACATAGTGTTTTGTGAATATTCCTGTTGTATTGGTTCACCATTTCTCCTTTACCTCACATTTTGTTATTCCCCTTTCCTTTTGCTTTACAAATTGTTGGGAATAACATTGGAAATATTATCCATATGAAGCAAGATCTTTGCAGGCTACCTGAAAAAGTAAAATGCAGAATATTCTCATATTATTTAATGCGACCAATAGAGCTACCCTAAATACCAAAAGGCATATGAATACAGTTTTAAAAGAAAAACATAATATTAATAAATGTGGATTTGAGGAATATAACCTTCTGGAAATTTAAATATCTAATTCATAAGGTGAATAATTTATATTACAATCTTTAAAGCTATAATTTGGCACAAACATATTTTTCTCAATAATCTGTTGGTATGCTAAAGATTATTTTTAAATAAATATTTGCATTTTGCATTTCCAGTATAATTTTGGTACATTTCTCTGGCCACAAGCCAAATTCTCTTGTAAGCATTATGAAAACAGATTTATATAGCTAACTTTGAGGAAGATGCCTATGTGGCATAGGAATGTTAAGCAAGAGGCGACAATCTGCCAGCATCGTACACTAACAACAAAGGCAGCCAAAACTCAAATAAACTCTTTTTTGTCATCTATACCAGGGATAGGTAAATCGTTTTTGTAAAAGGTTAGATATACCTTGTTTTATTTATAACCATGAACATTCAACTAGGCTGTCGTGTCATAAAAATAGTTACAGACATTGCACAAACCAAGAATCTGGGCTCTGGTTCAACAAAAATCTTACAAAAATTGATAGTAAACCAGATGGATCGACACATGAAACCTCTGTATTACTTAGTGATCCTTACTGAATTGATATTTAGTCAACACTGCTGGTGCAATAATCATCAGAAAGCATTTCCAAGTCAAGTATTATTAGAAACACGTTCAGCTCTGACTTCATTTTTATTTCTATTACTGTTGAGAGGCTTTCTGTATGTTTTTACTGGGACACAGGTAGTGGAAAGCCCTTGAACATAAATCAGAATTTTCTCTCTTAGAATTTTGTTCTTCTTGATTCCCAGTTCAAATTCCCATGAGCACACCATCCCAGATCAATAGTGCCGGAGTGACAATCACAACACACTTAGCTCTACCTCATATCCTCCTTACCATCCTTGCTCTTTGTTAGCATTTTGTCCATTAAAAAAAGCAGAAGAGAACAAAGCAACAGCAAGACCATCCTGGTGAAAACTTCAGTTTAGAATAAGCAGACAATTTACATAAATGTAAATGCGATATAACTATACAACTAATACAATTTAAATAAATGTAAATGTGATATACCTATGCAACTAATACACTGTTTATTTTCAGAAATCTAGTTTCAGAGCAGTGTTCTCAAGTATCAGCCTTCAAAACAAGTGTAATCACTTTGCTAGCACTTGATATGTTAAAAGTATTGGCATGATCTCCATTTTGGAGGTAATTATATTGAACTATAAAACGTAACTCAGTATAATCCTAAGCACTAGGATTTAGAAAAATAAAGAAAGAGATTTTTTAAATTATCTTTTTATTCTTTTTCCTCACGCATTTTATTGTTATTATAAATGTGATGTACAGAGGAAGCTACAGTTACATGTTCAGTAATGAGTACATTTCTTTTTTAACAGTGTCACTCCTTCCCTTCCTCTTTCCCAGTTTTCCTTCCCGTCCCATCTCAGAAGTTGTACCATTCATTTTCAACAGTGTCTAGTATCACTGCTGCATTCAACACCAATTTCTTATGAAAGTTCTGGAGAAGCTAGGAATCTAAGGAACATTCCTCAATATAACAAACCTACATATATGACAATCCTACAGCCATCATTATACTTAATGGTGAACAGTTACAAACCATTTCCTCTAAAATCAGGAAGGAGGCAAGGATATCCTACTCTCTCCACATCCTTCCACATTGTACTGGAAATCCTACAAGAGCAATAAAGCAGGAGAAAAACATAAAGGGGATCTAAACAAGGAAAGAAGTAAAACTTTCCTTCTTCGCAAATGACATGATCATGTACTTAAATATTTTTAAAATTAAAAAACACAGTATTTTGAAGCCAAAATTAAATCAATGGATAATCTATTAAATCAATATTCTTTGTGTTAATACTATTTGCTTTCCAGTGGTTCAAAGAAAGAGTAAGATGTTCATTTGTCCTTAGTGAAGTCAACAGTATCCACATGAATGAGAATTTCCTCATCCTAACCCAAGCCAGAGAGCAATCACAGAATATTTTTCATTTCCCAAAAAAGAATATACCCCTATTTATTCAAAATACTGTGGCTATTAATTTTAAGAATATGATATATATAGAATACTTATTTATTTTACTCCAATAAACTATCATAAAATAACTTATTTTTTTATTTAAATACCAAGGACTCTTTTGACCTTTACTTCTTGCTGTGTAAATACTCGAGTTAATGGGTTAATGGTTTCTGTGTGATTTTATCATGCATATCATATATAGTTGGTGTCTGGGTAATGGTACATAGTGTTTGTGTCAGAGATAACTAAAGTTAAATTAGATTATATTTTTGTAAAGTCACATTTGTCTTTTTAAGGTTTTATAAGTTACTTATAGGACCGAATCCATATAGTAATAATTTCCAAAACATCTAATTATGACAGAGGAAATCAATGAGAGAACAGCCCATTTTATCAGAACCCCTAGAATCAGAAGCATCTAGAAACAAAGGCAATATGAGAACACATAATGTAAGGACTTGCCTTTGAGCAAGATACTTCTCTTCTGAATAAAGTTCTTAACACTCACTTTCCATGTCCTGGATTTTATTCCTTGAAGTCCTAAGACAAACCTGCACAGATTTTAGTGACAGTAGCTAACAATGGAGCTACAACACTGGCAGGCAATGCCTGCCACTGAGCTACAACACAACATAGGTATTGCCTGCTACAGATTACAACTCTAGTGGCCCCAAAAGGCTATGGTGTCAAAAGTCCTGTAAAGGCTTTGACTATTTCAAGTCATCACAGAAAAGTTCCTACCATCTCTATTTCCCAATTTCATTTAAATCAATGCCTACCAAGCACCAGAATATGTCAAGGTCCTGAACCTCTTGATTTTCATTTTCTCAAATGTATCTATTTCTTCCCTAATGTCATAAACTACTATTAATCTGAATATTGTTTTCCTCTGTTTTTCCCTTGTTTTTTTCTTTTCTTCTTTCAATCATATCTGTCAATCTTGTCTGCACACTGAGATACCTGGAGAACTTAAAAAATACTGATGCATGGATCCACCTTCAGAATCACAGATTTCATTGGTCTAGATTACAGCCTTTATATTCTCTGGCTGGCAGGTTGATATTTCTTTGTAAATTCTTAGCTCAGAAATGTAAGACTCCGGGCGCTGGTGGCTCACGCCTGTAATCCTAGCTACTCAGGAGGCTGAGATCTGAGTATCACGGTTCAAAGCCAGCCCGGGCAGGAGAGACCATGAGACTCCTATCTCCAATAAACCACCAGAAAACCGGAAGTGGTGCTGTAGCTCAAGTGGTAGAGCGCTCGCCTTGAGCTGAAGAGCTGAGGGACAGTGCCTAGGCCCAGAGTTCAATTCCCATGACCGACAAAAAAAAAAATAAATGTAAGAAATAGATAAGTATAGTAACACACCTTGACTTGACTCCTTTCAGATTCCATTATAAAAGAAATGAAATAACCATGAAATATTGGATCCACATTTTTTTCAGACTAAAACACATCATAAACTTATGCTTCTATGCAGTCCCTTAGTAAGCTCATTTTCTCTTACTCATTCACTCATGTCACTTGTTTTTTATCCATAGCGAGCATGGAATATTCAGGATGTTTTCTGTGATGAAACATAAGACAAACTCACCAGTAGATCTACTTTTTCAGTGTTTCTCCAGCCAAGTTAAAAGAACAATGAGATGTACAAGACACTATTGATGAACAAAATTTACAATTTAGGTGGGGGGGGGCAGTAGTGTAGTTGTGAAAGTGGGAGGGAAAGCATGGCTGGGAAAAATAAAGGAGGAGGCAACAATGCTTAATAAGAAATGTACTCATTACCTTGCTCATGTAACTGTAACCCCTCTGTACAGTATTAAACAAAAAGAACCACATGGACTCATATAGACAAAAGAAAAATCACCAAAAATATGTCCAGATCCTCCACCCACTTACCAGAATACACTTCTGTTTGTCAAGTTGAGTATGTTAGTTAATGCAATGAATAATAACATTTGCCAAGAGGTGCTAATCATCGTGGTAAGTGATGTTAATAATAAAACTCATAAAAGGACTAAGTTTGTGTAGGTAACTTTATTAGAGGACCTCGGGAAGTGGAACTTCATCTAGTTGAGTACTGGCAGAAAAAAGCAGAAATTCAGTAATGAGGTGTCTCAATAACATATCATATAAGGACAAGGATAAAGCTGGCGTTGGTTAAAAAAAAGCAGTAACTATTCAATTTAGCTGTGTTTCCACAGGTTTTTGCCTGCTTTTTCTTTGAGGTAGTCTTAGGATGACCTTGTTTAATGTTGTATCCTTTAAATTTTGTACATCTAGTTAGGAGAAACATCTGACCCACTATGAGCTCAGACAAGTTCATGAATATAGAATAGTTTATTATTTCAGCGTCCCATCATCAAAGTGATCAAGTTATTGATTAACTCAAAAGAACTTAGACAATATTTTGGACTAAGAAGGGAGTGAAAGGAGGTGGAACAGGCAAGAATTTATTCTAATGACAATTAAAATATCTGTAAGGGCTCAAGATGTAGCGTTCTTCAACAATATATTCACTCTAATTTCAGGAGCTGCCAGAGACCACCAATGTTTCAATGTGATTTATAGAAAAGATTATCCATTAATTTATTCACAGTAGTGAAATAAGGGTTTTAATAAACATTGCCTATGTCAAAATTTATATATCCTTATAAATTAAAATAGAGACTTGACCTTTTGAAATTGAGTTAAGTATTTGTCATGTTTCTTACCCTGGCTAAGTATCTTAAATAAAACATAGTTTATGTGTACATTCATCTGTAGAAGACTAAAAGACTTGTTCATTTAATGCACTGGCAATTTGAAAGCATGGGGATAATTTTAGAAGTTCATTGTAAGAATCTAAGACATTTGAAAATATGAAAAAGGCCATTCAGTTTAATAGGCTGCTTTTCATAAGGGATATTAAATGTATTTTTTTCACATGGCAAATTAAGTGAACTGTTATACTGGATCATTTTGAGCTTATCACGCTATGATAAAAAATTAAAAAGCATAAGCATATTGCCGAGGTTAAAGTAGTCAAACTTTATATTTTATTCTTAACAGAATTTGGAAACTTGATTACCACAGTTCATTGGTTTAAGAAGAGTTTCAGAGGAAAGCATCGACTCCCACAGTCAATATTTTTATGTCACTGAACCCTTTAAATAAGGGAGATTCTAGGCATTTGATAAAAAGTTTAATATGTACTTAATATGTACATATAAAGCATAACAGGATTTCTAGTAGTATGTTAATATATAACATATTGGGATATTTTGTTTTTATATCTATTTTTGTGAAATTTTAGTTCTGAATATTGTTGTAATTTATCAAATAATATATGTGTTATTAAAACATAATGTGAAAATAGTAAATTTGTCTAGAACATTATAGGAGAAACTGTTACTGTTGATATGGTAATATGTAGTCAATAAATTTTGACCCAATGCAAGGCAAAATGATAATCCATTTCTTCTATGTGTTACATTTATTTCTGTCTGACTATTTAGTAAACCCTCTTAATTATTCTCTGCTTTACTCTGGTTTTTGGTTTCTCTTTCTTATATCATCATTCTACTTTCCTTTTTTAACTTTACTTTGCCTTTCCTGAAGATAATCAAGAAAGAAACTAAAGCCATCCCAAACCCTTAGACCCACAAATAACTTAGCATCTGTGAAAGAATAAAGTGGCCGCCCAAAAGATGAATCAGAACCTGGAGGATGAGGTAAATGCTTATAAACATCATTCCACAAACAGAGTAAGTGAGAAATACTAAGTCCTCATTTGTAGGTGAAGGAAACTGTGACAGAACATGGCTTTCTGTCTTGGGAAGACTTTGCTTCAGGAAGTTAGTCATGCTGCCATGGTGTGATATGAAATGCCCCATACAGGCTCATATGTTGAACACTTGGTGCTCAGCTTGTGGATCAGTTTTGGATGATTCTGGAAACTTTAGGGGAGGGACCTTATCTGGAGGAAATAGATTAATGTGGATAGATCTTTGATATGATCAGTCATATCAAGAGATAGACTAATTTATCCCACTCTCTCCTCTCACTTCTTTCTCTCTCTCTCTACCCTTTGTCTCTCTGATTGTCTGTCTTTCTCTTTCTCATTCTCTCTCCCATTTCTTTCTACTAGGAGTTGAAGAAGCTCTACTACGACCTGCTCCTTTAAGCTATGTTGTACCACAGTACATATGTTCAAGCAACTATGTCTGAAACTATCGTCTAAAATAAATTCTTGCTTCTGTGTTCATTGTTTCTATCAGATATTGTGGCACAATTATTCACAAATAACTAATACAAATGTAAAGAATTAAACTAACCTTCATAATACTAATTCAGACAATAAGGTTAAAAGAACAGTTTCACAATCTCAAAATAGTTTTCCTCCAGAACAAATGTTGGTTAAATAGAGGAAAGTGCCTTTGAAGTGGAGCAAGAGTCTGGTGGATACTGTCATATCTAAATATTCAATGTTTTCATAATCAATAAAATAGTATAGATCTCATTTTCAGGAACTTATATCAAATTTGGATATTGTTTCAAAAATGTTTGATTTTAATATAATCCTGATAATAACAACAAAATACAAAGTAAAGAATATTCTCTATTGGGTTTACTTTTAGATTCATATGCACATTCTAACTATTACAAATGAGGGAAACCATGCAACCTGTGTTTGCTTGGATCTGGCTTACTTCACTTAATATAATTGTTTCCAAGTCTTTCCACTTCTTTATAAATGGGGCAATATCATTCTTTCTGATGGAAGCATAGAATTCCATTGTATATACATTTTATTGACCCATTCATCCACTGAGGGACATCTGGCTTGATTTCATATCTTACCTATGGTAAACAATGCTACAACGAACATGGTTTTGCTGGTGGCTTTAGTGGGCTTGGTTTGTGGTTATTTGATAAATGTTCAGAAGTGGGATTGCTGGGTCATAGGAAATGTCTTTGTTTAGTCTTTCAAGGAAACTCTATGCTGCTTTCCAGAATGGTTAAGGAAGTTTATATTCTCTCCAATACTGTAGTAGCATTCTCTTTTGGCTACATCCCTGCCAGCATCTGTTATTGCTAGTTTTCTTGATAATGGCCATTCTAACTGGGATGAGGTGGAATCTCAATGTTGTTTTGATTTGCATTTATTTTATGGTCAGATAGGTTGAACACCTCTTCATGTGTCTATTGGATGAATGTGCTTATAAAATTATAAGTAAACCCAAAAGTTAGAAAAAGATTAAAAATTGCACTTGGACATAATTAAGTAAATAGGGCTGTAAACACTTACACATTCTTAGGAGAGGATCACAAGGGCTCAATAGCTATATTGCATAGGATAATATAAAATTATGCTCATCAAAATGAACTCCAAAAAATGGAAACAAGAGGTTTTTCATTATACTCTTTGTTGTTATTTTGACTTATCTTTTCTGTTTTATCCTTTTAGTCACTGTTTTTGATTTCTGTAAACTTTATCTTGTACATAAGTTTATATGATTTAGGGAGGGGAATGGGAAGCACAGAAATGGTGGGACAAAGTGTGAAATAATGCAGAAGTGATACTCACTAGACACCATGTTGGAAATGAACTATACATCAATAGAAAGCCCACAGGTTGGGAGAAGATCTTTACTAGCCATACAACGGACAAGGGTCTCATATTTAAAATATACTTGGAAATCAAAAAATTAAATCCCCCAACAACAAATCCTCAAAGAAACAACTGCCCAATAAA